>NW_017307125.1:86425-128637 GCF_000935625.1 Nanorana parkeri
TACACTTTCCTTTGAAAGTGGAGGGTGTCCCCTTGAGTTTGAAAAACATGGAGTATGTGGTTACCTTCTCTCTTGATCAAGAGCAAAATATGTCATATAACTTATCAATGACTACTGATGGCTACTTCATAAAATGTGTCTTAAAAGATAGATAGATAGATAGATGGATAGATAGATAGATAGATAGATAGATAGATAGATAGATAGATAGATAGATAGATAGATAGATAGATAGATAGATAATCCTGTACATTTCATATAAATGTTATAGCTATTCCTGATTTGCTCTCTAGCTCAAGGAGCTCAAAACCAAAAACCAGCTCAAGGGGCTCAAATAACCCACTTGAGTCTAAGTGAAAAAACTTCACTCCTATGAATCAGAAAATCCATTGCCAAAGAAGGGTATAATAATTTCCTAATGGTGCAAAAACCACAGCTGCACTTAGCTCATGTTATAAAGGTATAAAGGTTAGATATTGTACAATCACCAGTTGTCATAATTCCTAAGACAAGATTCTCATCAGAGTGATATCACCTTCAATATAAGTATACAAGACCTATCATTAGGGTAAAGTAGGCCATACATGTCACAATCTGATTGTGCAATCTCCTTAACATTTCCCCGAATTATTCAAAATACAAGAGAATAACGCTGAAACTTTTTTGGGGATTTATTTCTCTTTTGGGTCACAAGAGTACATTTACTAATGTACTCTAGTGACCCAAATACAGCATATAGCGGGCTACTTCCTGCTACATGCTGACAGTTCAGAGTTGTTCTACAGCTGTAAAGGATCCATACAGTTTTGTCGGAGTCTGCCTGGCTGCCTGAATGACCACTGTAAGGGGCGACTATATCACTAAGGTCATTCAGATAACTATGTGCATAGTTTGATATATATTGGAAAAAAGCAAACAACGTAGTCATAGAATGGTTCAAACTTTATACTCCAAATGTATACACATGTGTGAGACATCTATTGTCTGCCACATACAATGCTGTTTTACCACCTCTCTCTGGGCAGGTTATTAACACCTCCTAGACTCCAATTATGCAAATGCTAATCTAATTCCCTCTAAAAGTTATTAAAGACAACCAGGAGGGAAATAACAAACAGACACAATGAAGGAACAGCACTACAACCTTGTCTTTGCTCCTCCCATTCCTTAATCCAACACTACCAAAGCCTCAGTGCCCATGCAATGAAATATAGGGGGGGGAGGGCAAAGTCTGCTTCACCCTATCACAGGAGTTTAGATTGTAGATGTTTATACTAGTCATAAGCCGAACATCCCCATGTTCGGTTCAAATTCGAACTTGGGAAAAGTTCAAATTCGAACATGAACTCAATGCAAGTCTATGGACACTGTCCTTCCTTCTGGAGGTTGGCTACTTTTGTTCCCCATGGTCCCTACCCTGTGTGTGTTGTAAAGTAGCCACCGCTTCAAGCTCGCTCCTGTGAAAGACTACTCATGTTTAGTTTGCTAGTTTGTATTGAGATTGTAGTCCAAGCTTGGAGCAGTGGCTACTTTACAACACACATAGGGACCATGGGGAACAAAGGTAGCCACCCTCCAGAAGGAAGGACAGTGTCAGCATGAATTTAGAGATGATTTAAGGATCTACAGCCAAGTGATGCACAAATAAGGTAGAGTTTTGTTAGTATTTAGGGTACTTGAATGCATTTTAGATTTAACTTCTGAGTTTAGTGTCACTTTAAGTTCAATAGAAACCAAGCTTTCTTCTTTAAACACACAGACCTTGGTCAGATAAATGTTATCAAATGGAACAAGACAATCAAACCATGGTGACATTTTTCATCATAAAAGGAATTTCAGACATTCCAGAGTTGCAGGCTCCGATCTTCCTTCTGGTTCTTTTTATTTATCTCTTCACTGTTGGTGGAAATATGACAATTTTTCTGCTGGTCTGCCTGGATCATCATCTCCACACCCCCATGTACTTTTTCTTGGTAAATCTATCCATGATTGATATGTGCTCTACAACTGTCACTCTACACAAGATCCTTCTTATAGGTCTAACTGGGGATCAAGCAATTTCATACTTCAGTTGCATAGCCCAGATATATTTCTTTGGAAGCTTCATTAGTGATGAACTATTGTTCCTTACTGCAATGAGTTATGACAGATATGTAGCAGTGTGTAATCCTTTGAGATACACAGTTATCATGAATCACAGGACCTGCACTCTTCTGGCCTCCGTCTGTTGGTCTCTTGGTTTTATAGAAATATTACCATATGCTGTTTTGGTTACTGGCTTTTCCTGTTACGGATCTAACATAGTCAACCACTTCTTTTGTGACCTTGTGCCAGTCATAAAACTCTCTTGCAGCAACACTTCGGTTCTGGAGATTTTATTCATAGTTGAAGGGGTAGTCCTGCTGGCTCTTGGTCCTTTCTTGTTAACTGTTCTGTCCTACGTTTTTATAATCACTGCCATACTAAGGATTCATTCCAGCACAGGAAGACGTAAAGCTTTCTACACATGTTCCTCACACCTCACAGTTGTCATCCTTCTCTATACTACCTTAATCTACCAATACTTAAAACCCATTACAGCCGATAGTCTAGAGTACAATAAGCTACTCTCCCTGTTTAACACAGCGGCTGTCCCCATATTGAACCCTCTCATCTACAGCCTTAAAAACAAAGATGTGAAGTCAGCTTTGAAGAAGAGATTGCAGCTTCTGAAGTTTAAAAAATAAACATGTATATTTTGAATTATGTAACATTTAATTTTGTGGGAGCTGGCAAAAGCAAAAATCAAAACTTTAAAGTGACACTAAAACAGGAGTAAAATCATAAAAATGCTGTAAAATAATGTATCTCATTTGTGTATCACTCGGCTGTAGGTCCTGAAATAATTTCTGAATTGGCGCTTACACTGTACTTCCTACTCGAGGGTGGTTACTTTTGTTCCCCATGGTCCCTGTGTGTGTTGTAAAGTAGTCACCGCTCCAAGCTCACGCCTGTGATGAACTACAATCTCAGGTTTAGTTTAATAAATTGTATTGAGATTGTAGTCCATCATAGGAGAGAGCTTGGAGTGGTGACTACTTTAGAACACACACGGGGACCTTGGGAAACACAAGTAGCCACCCTCCAGAAGGAAGGACAGTATCAGCACCCATTCAGAGATGATTTGAGGATCTACAGCTCAGTGAGGCACAAATACATTTTTGGTAATAGTTAAGGTACTTCAATGTAATTTTAAGATTTAACTCCTGAGTTTAGTGTCACTTTAATATAATGAAGACAAAAAGGCACAGATTTTAAATACAAACTAATTTTAAAATAAATCAGTACATTTCGGCCTTTTAAAAAAAGTCACCAACGGTTATTTTTATTCATAGAATATAAATAAACATAATTAGGTTGATTTACTAAAGGATTTAAGAATGCTCACACAATAAAACATGTGACAATGCATGTATCCAGTCATGTGAAAGAAAAATCTATGTTTACTTATTTTTATCTGCACATGATTGGATAAATAAAGTGAATCTGCATTGTGTAAACATTATCAAATCCTTTATTAAATCAACCTCAGTGTTTCTGTGTAACTGGGTAACTGCATCCACTCACAAATGAAAAATGTGTTTACTATGTATAGGCAGCACTTTTTCAGCTTTGATAGAGATGGGAACAGTTAAAACCCCTGTCAGTTAATTTCTGCCATTTGTTAATTTCTGCCAGTGTTTGATGCCACTCCTTTCCAGCATACAAGCAGCTACTACGGAGAATCTACAAATCTGTAAATAAAAGTGATTAATAATTTTTGAAGAACAACCATATCAAGTATGCGAGTTATATTAATAATTCATTTTAAATACACATTTCAGTAGTGATTATGAGAAGGTATAATCACTAAAAAAAATGCAGTTTCTTTTTTTACAGCACAATAAGGCACATTAAACGTATAAACAATATCATATAAACTGATATCCTTCAAGAAACAACTGCACACTTTTCTTTTTTTAATCATTTGAACTCCTTATTTTAAGCTGAAGTAAAGTCCATCTAACATTACCCAGGCTGACAATTTATTTATTACAGGTATTTATATAGCACCGACAATTTACACAGCTCACATGCACACCAATCCCTGCCCTCAAGAAGCTTACAATCTAAAATTCCTATTAGGGATGCACCGATACTAGTATTGGTATCAGTGCCGTTGCCGAGTATTTGGGCGAGTACTTCCCGGCTAATCAGGAAGCCAGGTGGAGAGTCATTACACGCCGCCTTGCTTCCTTAATGAGACATCCACTATAGGTATTCGGTATTGGCGAGTACCGCAAAAAAAAATATCGTACTCGATACCGAAAAAACGGTATCGGTGCACCCTAGTTCCTATCTCACATATAGGGCTAAATTAGACAGGAGCCAATTAACCTACCAGCATGTCTTTGGAGTGTGGGAGGAAACTGAGAAACCCACGCAAGCACAGGTAGAACATGCAAACTTCTTGTAGATAGTGACCTAGCTGGTATTTGTACCAGGGACCCCCAGTGCTACAAGGCAGAAGTGCTAACCACTACACCACTGTGTTGCCCACATGCTGCTGTCCAAGGGTGGCTACACTAGTACTCCATAGAGACATTGGAGGTGCATTACTAGCCAGATCACCAGATGAAAATAAAGAAAACTAATGGAGATACCATATCTAAGGATTGTTAAGCTGAAAAATATTTCCTTTTTGTTTTGGGATTTAGATATACTTTAAATTCACAAAAACTCACATTCATAAAACATGTACAATCTAACTAACATGACCACACCTGGCCGGTTTTATCTTTTAGGCTTTTTTCCAAAAATCTGAATTGAAGGACAAAGTCTAAAAGAAGAAACATTAATGCTCATCATAGTATAAACCAAAAAGTACCACAGTATAAACCAAAAGCACATGGTAAAAATAGATCTACTATCTTGCTTGATTGCTGTCTGGGGGTGATGGTTCCCAAAGGCAATGTCACAAGACAAGTTGGAATAGTATAAAAGTTGCTTCTGTTAGAAAAGTAATTGTTTAGAATTGACTGCTAAGAGGAGGTACGGATGGCTATAACAGTATCCTTTTACATTAGTGATTCCCATGGTCATGATGCTTGTTGGTGGTCCACATCCTGAATGCTAGAACATAAGGCATATATCATTGTGATTTAGAAACTGCAAAATGTAAGCATATTATACAAATCTTGTAGAACATTCAAATTACTTTACCATACCTTTGACCCTTTGACCCTGGACGAGAAAATCAGTTCTTCTGCCCTGCCAGACAGGGCTGTGCTGTGTGGCAGAGCTGTGAAAATCTTTCAGGGGAAACTGTTCCCGTTCAGTATATACAGTATATTTCTTATGTATGTTTAGTTGTTTGTCTGCAGTTTAGCTAGTCGAAGTCTAATGGTATAAAACAAAAATGACTTAAATTGAATTGATAATCTTTAACAAAGTGATTCAAAAGCCATATAGGGCCCCAAGGTCCACCTGCCATTGCCAGCAGCAGGTTCTCAGCAGGTGACAATCTTTGTTATAAGTGGCATAACAATGGTCTTTATGAGCACCTGCCACAGTATGCATCGGTGATATCAAACAGGAAATGTGACACATGAAGCTGATTCTCTCTCACCCAGCTGTGTGAGCTCAGTACTGAACATTATAGAGATGGTTTACTTCTTTCAAACAGGTGTGGGGCAGTGAGATCAGTTTCCAGGATATGTTGCACAGAAAGGTATGGGAAACTGATCACCTTTCCCCCAAGGTGAGAAGGAGGAGAAGAGACCGGTGATTTGAGGCTGAACTAATGCAGATCAGCAGGGTGGAGACACGTCAAGCGTGCATGTAAGTAAAGAGAAACATTGCATGTTAGATCTTCCACCTGTCATCAGCCTTTCACTGAATAAACATTAAAGGTGAACTCTAGAGAGATATAAAAGACACAAGTTCATGCAGCTACAGAGCTGCATACATACAGATTTATTCATACAATATCAAATTTATTTTTAGACATTTAACTCCACAAGAAAATTGTTTTGTTTCACATTGATTCGGATTTTTATTACTTATATTTTTCGGATTTCCAAAATTTGATTCAGTTCATTACTCGGATTCGGTATCTGTCTGAATTTTCATTCCGGAAAGATCCACAACAGGAAGTCACATGACCGTGCCTGTAATGCAACCTCCAGCAGCCCCCAAAAAAACATCTGATTGGCCAGAGAACAGTCACATGTCCTATTTAGTTTTGTTTTGAACAAGATTCAGATGGATTTGAACTTTCATTAACCCCTTAGTGACACAAAGGACCAGAGTAATTTTGCAGTTTTTGCTATGTGTTTGTTTAACCATAATTTCCATCTTCCTCATGCACTACACCTACACATATTATATACCATTTTGTAAAGGACAAAATAGGCTTAATTTGATGTGACATATGCATATATAATTTCTTATTTTATTTTTATAAAAATACAAACAAATGCAAAAAAAGAAGAAAAAAAAATCACAGTTTTGTTAATGATACTGTGTACATAATTTGTGTAGCTAACAGATAGTAGATTATAATAAATTATTTTATTTGTCCTAATTCATAGGGTATATCATATGCCTGGGATTTCAGTTTATTTTGGGAGTTATATGTCACAAAATACAAGGAGTGAAATACAATTTTAGCGTGGAACAATTTTAGAATGTGGTATGTTTGTCGCCTATTTTTAATATCCTCCTCAGCACTATATTTTCTTAGACTTGTTTGTTGTTACACATCTTTTTTTTAAACTTTTTAAAGTTTTCTTAAACTTTTTTTCCTTTTTTAACATTTTTTAAAAACGTTTTTTTTTTAAATTGTATTTATTTTTTTAACTAAGGGGCACTATGGGGTTATTTTTTTGTTTCCATGGGCTTTGACACTTAGTATCTCTGAATAGAATACAGTATTCTCCTTAGAGATATTTTATATCACTTTTATAACACATAACCGGCAAGCAGTTTACACAACACAGTGAACTGCTGCTGGCTCTGTGACTGTCACAGCTCTGTGATCACAGCGATCAGCTCTCACTGTGATCACTGCACTGTGACCACCTAATCTGGTGTTGAGCGTCTGCCTCGGACCTTGGGGGACCCATTAACGGAAGTAACTCAATGAGCTGCTGTTTTTTTTAGGGACCAACGTTTATTGTAATGAATGATGGAATTATCCTATCACCGGTCATTAACAAACTGAATGATCATGGCGGGATAATTCCGTCATTGGTCAGGCAGTGGTTAAAGGAGCATTCAAATTTGTTCTCATTCGGGCGCATTTGAATTTGGAAATTCGGATGCATTTGCATTTTTTAAAGAGGCACTTCAAATGTATCAAATAAAAATAAAAACAAGTGTAAACATAAATGGTAATAAAATAGGGGGGAAAAAATCAGCAGGACAATAAACAGCTAAAGGGAAAGGGATTTTAGGGCTAACTAGGGTAAACTAAGGGATAATAAGGGGTTTAATAAAAACAAATTGTACTAAGAAAATACTTTTTTTACTTGTACATTTGCTTTAACTGACATTATATGCAAATCAAAGGTCACCACTTTAAGCTGAAGATGATTGGAACAGAGTAAATAAAAAGTAACAATGTTACTTAGTATCTCTCTATCATGCTTCCGAGCAGAGTTTGTCAACAAGTTAAATTCAGAAAGTAAAATTTTCAACAGCAGTGGATGATAGCCTCTGTATACTACAGAAACTCCCATCAAATGTGGCTAGGTGAGGCGAACCGGAGAGAAGAACAAGACATGCACACACACAAAGTTCATAACTGGTTAAATATCTTTTGGAAGATAAAAGTATACACCATAAACAATCTTGTTTTTTCCCTCAATAAAAACAATATATGTATCACTTTCATATCATAATGAATGCCCCATTAATAGGCTCATGGCTTAAATGTGTTTGAAAAGTAATGTAGGATGAATATGAATGATGCCTGAGCTTGTTTACTTTATAATACTAATAATAATTTGTTTTCAATGTTTCTTTTCATGTGCTAAATCAAACACATTCTCTAAAAGATGAATCATGGATAATTCACAAGTATAGTTGCTTATTTACATCTGAATTTTATTTTCGGATGTACTGCCTTCGTGGAAAGCTTTGAATAAAGCTGAGAAAGATCAAATTGATAAACCCAAAATTATGTAAGTATATTCAGTCACAAACTGAACATTCACATTGCTAGGCAAACAGTCCTTACACCTTTCATAACGCAAGTCTTTTGCCACAATCATCTCAAAAATGTAATTTCTAGTTGGCTTTCCTTCTAAATCATTAAAATCTTTCTCTATGAGTAAAAAGGCTCTTACAAACAGACAGCCTGAGCCTGATGAAGGGGACCCTGCGAGGCCCCGAAAGCGCTAGATCTGATGACATGACGTTTTGAATAAACAATCACTTTGGACTTCATTACTCTTGGTGTGCTGGTGACATTCATCTACTATCATTGCCTTGCGGCGCCATACGCAGTAATTACAAGCACCCACCTCATTGAATTGGGGATCTCTGGTAAGGAGTGCGACAAAGCAACCATACATTTGTTTCTGACAAACAGATAGACACTGTGAAAAATTTACATTTAAATGCCCATGTTAAAGTCACATCAAAAGTTATATTTCAGGTAAACCTAATTTGTTTTTTACTGAATATAGAATAAACATGACCTTCTATGTACACCTCACCTCAGAAGTAAAACATATGAAGTGAATGTATGCATGCAATGCCTGCATATACCTTCATTCCTCTTCAAGCTTACATAGGAACCATTGAAACCCACGGCGATCTGATCTGTAAGATATAACACCTCCTGGTAGTTTTGAAGGCCTTTTTGCCCTCTTCCACCTTGAACATCTTACTGTTGGCTACTGCTAAACCCACTATGATCTGATCTGTAAGATATAACACCTCCTGGTAGTTTTGAAGGCCTTTTTGCACTCTTCCACCTTGAACATCTTCCTGTTTGCTACTGCCTGTCCATCACAGTATTGGGATAAAAGGGAGGGGGAAAGACTGGCCTTGTCACTACAAGAGTTTCAGATGTTTAATTTTTCGAACAATATAGGTTTTCAGCATTCCTAACCCTTTCCCTAATTGCCTTTTCAGATAAAAAAAAATTATTATTACACTGAACACTGAATGGAGCAAAAAAATAATAATTTCACAGGAATTGGTGGTTTGAAGTCACTGCCAATATATTAGAGAATACTACTTACTGTTAGCTTTATGTCCATCGAAGTCAGTATATCACTAGAGGACATTTTTAGCTCCCATGGCTCTATCCACCAGACAACAACACCCAATGGCTCTATCCACCAGACAACAACACTTACTTAGACAAACTTACTTTTCCTTACAGAAAACCTATACCACCATGGAGAAGGGAAATGGGACTGTGTTGGTATTTTTCATTATTAAGGGAATTTCTGACTCTCCACAGTTTCAGTCTCTAATCTTCCTTTTGGTCTTGCTCCTTTACCTTATGACTTTTGGAGGTAACATGACAATTCTGATCCTTGTGTGCCTGGATCGCCATCTTCAGTCTCCAATGTACTTCTTTTTGAGTAACCTGTCCATCTTGGACATTTTTTCATGTGCAGTCACTCTACACAAAATCCTCATCACATTTGTGACTGGCAATAGTCCTATTTCATACACTGCCTGTATAACACAGATGTATTTATTTGGATCCTTAACTTGTGACCAGCTATTGCTCTTGACTGCCATGAGTTATGACCGCTATGTAGCCATCTGTAATCCCTTGAGGTATACCTTGGTCATGAACTTGACAGTTTGTTCTCTTTTGGCCACCACCTGTTGGGTCCTTGGTTTCCTTGAAATTGCTCCACTATCCGCTTTGCCGATGGGCTTCAGGTGCTACAGATCTAACGCAATCAACCACTTCTTCTGCGACCCTATACAAGTCATGACGCTCTCCTGCAGTGACACGTCTGTTTTTAATGTTGTGCTTATAACTGAAACATCAATACTTTTGTTTCCTGCTCCCCATCTTCTCAAATGTACATCTTATGTTTTCATTATTAGGACAATTTTGAGGATTTCCTCAAGTACTGGGCGACGTAAAGCCTTCAGCACTTGTTCCTCGCATCTCATGGTTGTATTCTTATTGTATATCATAAAATTTAGAAAAGTTGGTTTTTTTTAGGCAGCCGACTGACAACTTACAAACCAAACATTTGTTTTGAAAATATAATTTTATTTGATTTAAAAAGTAAGTAGAATTAATAAAATTGACAACATGATTCCCCTATAAGCTCACTCCACACTAATAAGGTTCATTCATATAAGGATGACATTCGGAGACTTATACAATGAGGCATGATTGAGAAACATAATTGAAATTTTCATTGGCACAATACATGATTGGTATAAGGAAAAAGTGAAAAAGTAATGGAGGAGCTTGATTTTCTCTATGTTTCGCGCTAAGTAGCGCTTCTTCAGGAGATGGAGGTTGTCTATACAATTTAAGAAAGATATATATAGAAAATATAAACATCATTGAACTTCTAGCACAGCCACTTGAACTTGTCTAGTGGTATGGTAAACAGGTGGATACATGTATGTAAATATATCACCTACCCTTGGAGTCTGTGTGCGTCCCAACCGTTCCACCCGGCTCAGACGGTGAAAGAATAAAAGCATGAAGCGGGGGGGGGAGGGAGGGAACAGGAGAGAGGGAGAGAGGTCAGGTGGAGGCCCTCAACCCCAGTAGAGGCAGACCCAATCAAGAGATGACGGAGATACCTTGTTTGAAAAGCAAAACAGAAATTAGAGGATACCATTTGGGGCCTCAAAAGAGATAATAAAACTAATCAAACTAATCTCAGTCTCAGTGGGAATCACCCACTGGACTGTATCGTCCATGCTGGACATAGTGATTAAAATAAATACATACCACTGCTCACAGAGGATTAGAAGTGGATTCAAAAGACTGTCGGTCAACGCCGTGAGGTAGCCGTTCCTCTCTCGATAACGAGCCCCCAGCAGCTAATACAGCCCTCTCAGGCTGTACACTGACGCTGGGGGCTCGCGTGGGTGCTAATAATGGCGCTCCCCTGGTGACGTCATTACGTCGTCACCTGGTCCATACCAGGAAACGCCCCCTGTGTGAGTCGCCGGGGAGTGTGGTGAAGGAACTGGCGCTTAGGGAGATGGTAAATCAATGAACACATTGAGGGATCGTTTCTGGTTGGTGGAGGCCAGCACCCTGCCTGCCAATAGCTAGGGCCGGGGTCCCCATATAGATGTACTCAAGTGGGAAGAAAAGAAAAAGGAAAAGAGTTGAGAAGAAGAAACCAGAGAGAGATAAGGTAGAGATCTCTAAGCATCAAGATAGAGAGGGAAGGAGAATAAGAAAAAGAAGAGACAAGGGAGCGTGGGATGCACACATAATAAATCTTAAAAGGATATAAAGCAATCCAGATTTGGGAGTCCAGTAAGGGTCCCACCGAGAAGACTTTTACATATGAATTGCATTCATAATGGTTCTTTGAACATGTATGAAGATATAGATCGAACATTTCATGATATACATTTAATATCTATCATCAAACTTTCATTATATTTATTTTAATCCATAAGTTGTTCCATAACTTGTTACAAAAAGATGGGCTTCAGGTGCTACAGATCTAACGTAATCAACCACTTCTTCTGCGACCCTATACAAGTCATGACGCTCTCCTGCAGTGACACGTCTGTTTTTAATGTTGTGCTTATAACTGAAACATCAATACTTTTGTTTCCTGCTCCCCATCTTCTCAAATGTACATCTTATGTTTTCATTATTAGGACAATTTTGAGGATTTCCTCAAGTATTGGGCGACGTAAAGCCTTCAGCACTTGTTCCTCGCATCTCACGGTTGTATTCTTATTGTACATGACTCTTTCATATCAATATTTATTTCATGCCTTGGTAGACAGTGCAGATTACACTAAAGTATTCTCCCTTATTAACATCGCTCTTCTCCCCATACTAAATCCTCTGATCTACAGCTTAAAAAACAAAGATGTTAAGTCAGCTTTTTAAAGGCAGCTACGATACATTAACTGTGCCATGTCTGAGCAGAGGGCCACATTTAGTTGAAAGGAAAATTGTTATCATGGTCACATGCCTTACAGTACAACTAAAGGTTTCTGTATGACAGTTTAAAGTATACAATCCAATTACTATGTGATGCACAAGCCTCAGAAGGTAAAAACATAACCAAATTTACCTTCCCTGACTGATAAACCAAATCCTCCTTCATTTTTGTCTCTCCTGCTCCCCCTTCCAAACACTGTAGCCTACAGTAGGAGAATTTCAGCAACAGAGTTCTGTCAATCCAGAAAGCAGTGGGCAAGACTAGGTGTGGTCAGGTACTGACTGACAAGCTAAAGGCTTGTGAATCAGCAGTGACAATGCTGATAGCCACACCCCCTGCAACATCTCACCTCATTGTAGCACATTAGGCACATCCTGAAACTCTGCTCTTTATTCAGGAACAGTGCAGCATTGTTGCCACTGGCAATATCAACAGGTATTTGTGGGACTTTGCTGGGGGATTATAAGAAACCTGTCAATCCTGATACACTATAGGAGGCCATAATCACACTTTAAAAACAGGACCCTTTGTCTTTTCCTAAAAAATATGGTTCTTTCACTATGTTTTTCAGAGGGGGATTATCCATTACAAGTCAAAAGAGTTTAACCTTTTTTGTAGTGACAGTAATTTATATTACTTGAGTTACTTTCAGAATACCTATTGAAGCCAGAACTTTAAGGAAAACGATAATGTATTTAAGTTACTTTTATTTTAATATTTTAAGTTTATAAGTTATGTTTTTTTTTTACTATGTATATAAAATTTTGGTTTTACAAAAAAAAATGTAAAACCGGGTACATTCATGACAAAGGAGTCACAGAGCATTACGGGTTTTTTAAGTTTTTTGTTTTTTTTCCTTTAGAATTAGGGAAGTAATTGCTGTCACTTTGGTTCTCTCATGACAGGTGTACTATAATTTTTGGACAGTCAACAATCATAAATCTTCCGCCTGTAAGTTACTGAAAATCTCATGTCGTTGAACCCAGTGAGATAAAAACCCTACAGTCAATGAATGGTTATATATTTTTTGTTAACTGCTTAACCACTTGAATTATGAGGCATTTTTCTCCCTCAATTTCCTTGAGTCCTAGATCATTTTTTCGATTCCATTGATGTCTCTGTACTGCACATTATACCTTTTAGCATTTGTTGTATACCCTAACGTATATGTGGGGGGTTTTGGGGGGACAGATAGGGCTCTAAAAGCATATATTTTTATTTACATGTTTTGTATTGAGAATAAATAGTAAAAAATATGATTAAATGTTTTTTATTTTATTTTTTCTCAAAACCAGGTTTATTAAATTAATCCAGCACAGCAAAGTCTGCTGATGAGGATAAAATGAAATCACATTAGTGCAACATTTATGCTAAATAGCAGAATGGTAAAGATCAATGTGAACATATAATTTTAACTTTATAAAAGCTTACTTTTGTTCAGGTAATTAGTAGCATAACATTAGGATAAGTTCAAGGTGGGTTGACAAGGCCACAAATTAGCACAGCAATAACTTTGTCATGGGTTTGTGATCATTATAATCCAAATGATGTTGTAAATATTTGGCTCTTGCACAGTAAATGTCATCCAGATCATCCAACATCATTGTTGAGACCAAGGGATAAATCTGGGAGGAAATAAATACAAATTTTTCATTTTTTTACATTATTTTTTTTGGGGGGGGGTTCAGTAATGACCCCACCCACAGGGAGGTGCAGCAACAGATCACTTCTAGCAGTGATCTACTTCTGGCTGTGACCGTTCCAGTCTAAATACTAGACAGGACTAAGTGGAGCTGCTGGTTCTTGGGTGTCTTTTTAAAATGGCATCTGGGACTCAAGCATTTAATGATAAAGAATTTACTTCATGCAAAATACATCTTTACAAATGTTATAAAGAAAAGTTTTAACTGATATGGTTTTGTTATTGTAACAAAGAACGCAGATGGGACAGCAGCGGATGACGGGTTTCAAGGGCTCTAATGAAGGGGGCGTGCCCTGGAAACACGTTATCCGCTGCTGTCCTGTTGGCGTTATTTGTCATACCAATGATATTTATTTCCATCTAAATGTTCACTTGGATCTTCATATGTCATAATACCTTGTGGGAAATATAATAAGTGCATATGCCTGCTACACAGTTTCCCATTATTGTTTCATGTTAATAAACTTGTTGATACAGCACATGGTGGTCTGTTTTTTGTTTTGCTACGAGTGTGTACATCAGATATGCTATCCCAACCTATCTTCCCAACAAATGGGACTCACCAGAGCTGCCACTATCACCTATGAACTTTAATTTTGGTATGGAACTACTTGAACAATAATGAGGTTAGACACCCAGATTAAAAGATTTTGGATCACAGATTCCTCATACTCACATATTTGGCTATTTCCCTGGCAGTTGTGTATCAAATACTGCCATCCACCTGGCAGCCTCGAAAACAGGATGGAGACCTGGAGGGAACTGCATGGGCTATGCGAAGAGGAACCAAATACCACCGCAGCAGCAGTTTGTAGTTTGCCTCCACCGCTAGGACGTTGGTAGAGCTCTTTGCAGTCGATGACCAAATCTGAGACCACGTAGTCTCATCGATAGTATACCCTAATTCCTGTTCCCATTTGGAGGTATAGGGGGGAGGAGACCGTTGTAGAGGGTCCATCAAGGAAGTGTACAAATGAGATATCAAACCCGGGCCTGGTGTATCATGCAATATTATGTTTTCAAAGGGTGTCATACTAGTCAGATCCCCAGTTGTTCCAGCACATGGCTGCAAAAAGTGTTTTATCTGTAGATATTGAAAAAGGTCTCTAGTATTAAGCTGATATTTGGCCTAGAGCTCCGGGAAGGGCACTATACCTGATGTAGTATAGAAGTGCCAAGCCTGGACTAGTGAGCGCTCTCTCCATTTATTAAAGGCTGATGGATGATCATATCCTGGGAGGAAAAGGGGGTTCCCCTGTATGGAGACATGAGGAGTGTGTGGGGATATCCATCTGTGGGAAACCTTCAGGGCATCCCAGGCATCCCAAAGGGGAAGGATACTTTTGGTGAGCAGACAAGTTACTGTACATTTTTCCGCATTTTCAGTGGTATCCACGGGAGGTTGATCAGAAGTATGGGATCACATAGGTATACCTCCAAGGAGACCCACAAGGGAACCTCCCTCTGTGAGTGCCAGGTAAGCAGGGGGACCATTTGGGCAGCTGCGTAATACTTTTGAAACAGCGGGAGTCCCAGGCCCCCTTGGGCTTTGGAGCGGTATAGGACCGATCGAGCTATTGTAGGGAGGGAGCCGGACCAGATGAATCTTAGAATGCGACTCTGAAGAAGTCGTTGTCTAAAAGCTGGGATAGGGATAGGTAGGACTCTGACAAAGTACAAAAATTTAGGAAGGAGGGACATCTTCACGGCTGTAATTCTACCTAGCCAGGAGATATGATGTTTACCCCACGAATCAGTAGTGAGAACAGGTGAGCGAACAGTTTGGGATAATTGGCTCCATATAAGGTATCATACGTCGGGGTTAGGTGGATGCCTAAATAGGGAAGGGGTGTCTGTACCCATGAGTAGGGAAAGGAGCTTTTTAAGGAACTGCACAGGGTGGGGGATTACGATACATTAAGAGCTTTGGTTTTGTTTGGGTTCATTTGTAGGCCAGACAGTGTTCCAAATTGGTGTAGCAGTGGTAAGAGGTTGGGCAGGGAGATAGAGATCATTAACAGCGCGTCATCCGCAAAAATGCTAATTTTATGGTGATAGCCTGCCACCTCAATTCCCTGGATATCATTTTGGATCCGGACTGCCTGGGCCAGTGGCTCAATTGCCAGTGCGAACAGGAGGGGGAGAGGGGACACCCCTGTCTAGTCCCCCTGAAAATCGGAAAATTCTCTGATCTGAAGCCCTGGTATTTTACATACGTCGAAGGCATGGAGTACAATCTATCCATTTCGGAAACGAGTGACCAAAGCCCCAATGCCGAACCACCCCCCTTTGGTAATCCCAGCCTATGGAGTTGAAGGCTTTGGAGATGTCTAGTGACAATAACATGAGTGGGGTACATCGGGAGTGGTCTAATATGGAGAATTAGAGAGATTCGGGCCGGACGTTTCCCTCTATTTTGCATTTTAATGGCATTCTGGACCTCCTCTACGGTGATTTCTGAGTCAATGTCCAGTTTAGCTTCCTTAGTCAGAGTAGGAAGATGCAGGTTACTAAGGAAGGATTCAAGGGCAGATTGTGAGATCTGCTCTGTGGATTGATACACAGTTTGAAGGCGATGCTGGAAAGTCTGTAAGATCTTTACAGGATGAGAGGTGAGTTGGTCCCTATCAACGCGCAACAGAATCGGTGTGTGCTTCGGGCCTGAGTCCCTCAACCTGCCGGCTAAGAGTTTGCCTGGTTTGTCTCCTTGTACGTAGAATTTATGTTTTACCAAGCATAGCTGGGCTTCCGCCCTATGCGTCAAACACAATACAATTCCGTCTTGACCGAGGACATCAGGGATCTATTCTCCAAGGAGGGTACCTCTTTGAAGGCCTGGGGGGCCCTCTCTAGGGCCGTCTCAAGTTCTCAAATCTGCGCTTCGTGTTTTTGCTTAATCTGAGATGCTAATGCAATCAATTTACCTCTGATAGTGGCCTTGTGGGCCTCCCAGACCACTCCAAAGGACCCCACCGAGGAAACGTTTATAAGAAAAAAAATCCTCCAGAGCGGCCCTCACTGAAGTGAGCACTTCCTGGGCCACGAGCATCAAATCCCGTAAGGACCATGTGAAACCATGTTTTTTAGGGAGTGATAGGTTACAGGTCAAACTCCCCAAGTCATGATCGGACCATGGGATAGCCTGTATTGAAGCAGATTGGACAAAGGGTAGTGTCGATGTGTGTGTGAAAATGTGGTCAATGCGGGAGAATGTGTTGTGGGGATTAGAATAAAAAGTATATTGCTCTTTTGCCGGGTGGAGTTCCCTCCAGGCATCCGTCAGGGCGTACTCTGCCAATAAGGAGCGGAACCTTCGCGCTGTGGACAGGATAGATGGTGGTATAGGTGGATCACCAGGATCGTGGCGGTCAGCATGGGGGTGCACCAGGAGATTTGAGTCCCCACACAATATCAGGGTCCCTTGCAATCGAGTGTCAATCAGTTTCAGGAGATGAGAAAAAAATCCCAGCTTTCTGGTATTGGGGGCATAATAAGAGACAATCGTGAGGGGGACCCCATGAATCGATCCTATAAGAATTATATATCTCCCCTCCGGGTCTTTTATGGTATATTTGCAGAGAAACGGTATAGATCTCCTGAAGGCTATCACGACCCCCTTCGCTTTCGTTCCCACAGAGGCTGCATAAAAGGTCGGGAAAGCCAAATGGACAAAGGTCGGGGAGGAGTCTTGTTTGAAGTGGGTTTCCTGCAAACATATCACGTCGGCATGCAGGGATTTAAAGTGACGGAATTCCTTGACCCTTTTATTCGATTGGTTAAGGCCCTGTACATTTAGGGAAACTATTTTAATAGACATGACTGTGGCCCACTAGACGATATTCCGGAAGCTAACTGTCAGCAGAGGAAGGGTTGTGGGGAGAAAGAGGGTGATAGAAAAGAAGGGAAGGACAGCTGAGGGAAAGGGGAAGAGAAGAAGGAACCAGGTAGTATGGAGTCTCCTAACCACGTAGATCTTACTATAGGTCAATTAATTGGGCTTGTCACCCATCAGGGCTCTGCCTAAAGCAGAGGCTGAGCGGTGAGAGTTTGGGCGGTGGGCTATGGTAGTTCCAATATTTAAAAAGGGAGTAAGATGCCAACCTGGGAATTACCGACCAGTTAGTCTTACATCGGTAGTTTGTAAACTGTTAGAGGCAATGATTAAGGACCACTTAGTAGAATTTGTGCGGGAAAATGACAAAATAAATGACAACCAGCATGGGTTTAGGAAAGACCGTTAGTGTCAGACTTACCTACTGACTTTTTATGAGGGGGTAAGCAGAGATCTGGATGGAGCAGGTCTATGAATGTGGTATATCTTGGATTTCGCTAAGGCTTTTGATACGGTACCTCATAAACGCTTACTATACAAGCTGAGAGCTATGGGCATAGATGGAAGGGTGTGTACGTGGATAGAGAACTGGCTAAAGGAACGGGTACATAGAGTATCAATAAATGGCGCCCTTTCAGACTGGGCTAGTGTCATCAGCGATGTGCCTCAGGGTTCTGTGCTGGGACCCATGCTTTTCAACCTGTTTATTAACGACAGCGATATCTCAGTGTTTGCTGACGATACCAAAATTGGGAGGGTAATAGAAGACCAAGATAGTGTAACATTGCAGGAGGACCTGGATAAAATAGGGGAGTGGGCAACTATGTGGCAGATGAGGTTTAATGTCGATAAATGCAAAGTCATGCACTTTGGGAGGAATAATAGGCAAATGGGTTATACAATTATGGGTATGCCGCTAGGGAAGTCGGAAATGGAGAAAGATTTGGGGGTCATTGTAGACCAGAAACTGAATAATAAATTACAGTGCCAGGTTGCTGTAAGCAAAGCTAGTAGAATCTTGTCCTGCATCAAGAAGGGAATATTTTGCAGGGATAGGTCTATAATTATGCCACTTTACACATCAATGGTTCGGCCCCACCTGGAGTATGCGGTGCAGTTTTGGGCACCGGTCCACAGAAAGGATGTCCTTGAACTGGAGAAAGTCCAGCGGAGGGCGACCAAACTCATAAAGGGGATGGAGGACCAGAGCTATGAGACAAGGCTACTAAATGTAAACATGTTTACGTTGGAAGTAAGGAGATTAAGGGGGGGCATGATTTTCATGTACAAAATTATCAATAGTCATAGCAACATTAGCAACAAACTCTTTGGGATTAATTCCGTAACAAAGACTAGAGGACACCACCTAAAACTGGTAGAAAAAAAAATTGAACACAAGGGGCGAAGGGGGTTCTTCTCAGTTCGCGCGGTTAGGGTCTGGAACTCACTGCCACAAGCGGTGATTTCCGCAATTAATATGGAATCATTCAAGAGGCTTTTGGACGACTTCATGAGAGACCGAAATGTACAAGGGTACTGGTACTCTTAAGAATGAGAACACTCATGGACCTATACACACACACACACACACACACACACACACACACACACAACAGGTTGGACTTGATGGACTTATGTCTTTATTCAACCTCAAATACTATGTAACTATGTAACTATGTAACTATGCAGTAATCGAGCCGGGCCCCGGGATCAATTGCACACATCCAAAATATACACAGTCTAATAGTAACATATTTTCAACATTAAGGCCTTGTTCACACCAAGCGCGGATCAGGTGCAGAGCAGATCAGTTGCAGACCGGATCAAAATTGTGTCCAATGTATTCCGATGGTATTTTTTGCTCCAGTTCACATCACAGCGTGCAGTTCCAGAGCAGGTCCAGAGCATGTGAAAGAACTGCGGCAGGCCCTATTTTACCTGCTCTGGATCTGCAAACGCATCAAAAACACATGCAAATGCCTGGAACTCACTGAAAGCCCATTTTAAACTTTAAAAAAATAATAATAATTTTTTAGCCAAAACGCGTCAAAAAAGGATCTAAAAGACTAGCGTGCGTGTGCAGAAACCTGACCGGATCTGCTCTGCATTTGGTGTGAACAAGGCCTAATTGAACCCTCAATGAGAGAAAAATTAAAATATAAACAAAAGAAAACACAATAAAGTGGAGGCCACATCCGAACTCCAACATCTCGGGAGCAGAACGCAGTGTCCCCCCATGCACCTCAGACCAGGGGAACTTAATTTCCAGCAACAACCAGGTAGCAATGGGCGCGAGCTCAGATCCTGCCCAATGGCAAGCTAAAGTGCCCAAGATATCCATGTGTGCATGGGTGGAAATCATATGCTCCGTTGGTCTACACAAAAATACAGCCTTCCTGCCCTATGTAATATCCCCATAATCCTCTAATGAGGAGTCGAAGTCTGGATAGACGGATAACAACCCTATTATTGCCATACGAGATTAGGTATCTTAGAGCGATTTTAAGGGAGCACGGAACCGGGGTGGTTCAGCTCCCGCGCTTCTTGTCCAGCGCTTTATGTAGCGTGGTCTCAAAGTGTGTCATCATAGCCTGCTGTTGGGTGGGCAGAGGGAGGTTAGATTAATCTCCAGCCGGGTCCACAGTGCCCGCCGAGGATCGCGTGTCCTCGTCTGGTGGCGGCGCTCTGTACGTGGACCTGCGAAACATCCTTCCCAAGGCCTCATGCAGCGTCGATTGGCTGAGTGTGGGCTGTTTCTTTGGGTATGTATGACCCATAGCTGGATCAATCGAGTCCTCGAGTGTTCCGCGATAAGTTCCCAGAGAGGGTAATCAGATTATAGTAGGATTATCAGCTGTATGATCCGTAAGGCGCCCGGGCCGGTGCAGAGCCGATAAAACTGCGGCCATCTTGGTCAGCCACGCACATGCGCCCTTGGTTAAAAGTATATAAAGCAACAAGTACCAGCACTGGACACCCTACGGGTGAAACATGTGAGAGGTTGTAGCTGGTTGGGGGCGTGCAGTGCTGGTACTTGTTGCTTTATATACTTTCATCCACTGTTATACTGGATTTGCTGTGAATTTCAATAAAGTCTGAAGTATTGGAATTCTCTGGATAGTGCGGTCTGTTCATATACTACTACATTCCAAGGTGGAGACGCACCTATTAGACCAGCACCTGGGGAGACCTGATGGCAGCTAAGGAATTGGTGCAGTGAGATTTTCTTTGGCTCTACATATGTTAAAAGTGCTCCTTCTTTAATGTGGGAAATGAACCTCGACCGACACCCAACAATCAAAAGACCCGAAAGCTAATTATACCATGTCTTGTGTTAATCTATGACAAATATTCCAGAAAAAAATGTTATAATGGTACCTGATGCCATACCGCATTTCTCAATGTTCCACATTGTATTCCCCATTATATTGGTGGAAATGCAGACAACTGGGGAATTTATTCCAAACTTTATGGTCCTGTAAGGGTTCTGGAGGACTATCTTCCGAACCATCTCTGACCTTACAGGCTATTTTATTTCTCATGATCCAGTCCTCGCTTTATTTAGTCTTGGTATTGACAATATCTCTCACTCTTTTACTGTATAACATCTCATATTGTACTGGCTGCTGATTAATAATAGAAATACGTTGAAAAACCCAACAACTCCCAATGTCTCCGAGCTGCGTCATACACTCACATTACATCTGTGAAGGAATATTGCACTTTTAGACGGTAAACTCTTTTCATTTAATAAAACCTGGAAATACTGGAAATCTGGTATACAATACCGCTTTTGAGCTTTAAGAATTTAAGACCTGGTTCACACCTGGGCGTTTTAGAGCGCGTTCCTACATGCTCTAAAACATGTGAAAACCAGCATGGACCCATTTTCCTTGGACATTAATCTTGAGCAGTGGAACCAGGCAGTGTTCAGCAGACACGATCTGAAAATGAAGGGGGATGTGCCAGTTAAGTTTAAATTTAGCCTAAAATGATTCGTGCATTATTGCTTAATACAAAAAAATTATTTATAGGTGAGGCCAGTATGATGCTAGACATGTGCACCGGCATAAAATTTGTTTTGTTTCGTTTTGATTCAGATTTTGCGTTATTTCGTTTTTCGGTTCTGAAAGTCAATTTGTTTCGGGATTCGGACGAAATGGGTTAGCGGTATTCTGTACAAATTTCCGTTTTCGTTTGTTTCGTTGCAGCAAAGTGACATTACATTTTGTATTTTTTTATTAAATGTCACTTTGCTGCGACAAAAATTTGTCCACGAATGAATATTGGTACAGACTACTGCTAACTAATTTCATCCGAAATTTTGTTTTCGGAAATTCGGATTCGTTTTCATTCGTCATATCTGTTATTTGGAAATTCGTCAAAAACTAAAATTTGTCATAAAAATAAGTTTTTCTGAAAAGAATCACACATATCTATATGATGCACTGAATATTATGTTCAGTTGGCAGATATAATAACTAACATAGGGTGGAAGTCCCCCCATAAGCAAATGCAAAGCCTTATTAATTATGTCTCACCAAACATGTTCTGTACATGTCTATCATCTAATTTAAAGTTTGAAATCTCTTAATGCACAGAGGTTTAAAAGAAAGAAAGTCCCTAGATTTTCTTATATAATGCTAAAAAAAACAGTATTGACAATATGAAACATACTTTATTTAATCAATAATGGTGCATTGTTTAATTAGTCTTCTGGGAGATTAATTCTAATGGGGAAAGATTGGCTGATGTACCACAACATTATAAATGCGGCTTTATTTGAAACATGTGCACTATTGCTCACAGGGGGTAAATTACATCATACAGCAGCCCACAGAAAATATTATATGCCGTATGTAGTAGATACATTCATGCTTTGAACAACAAACAGATACGTTCAGTAAAGTTTATTCCGGTAGCTCATAAGAAATAATGGAGTAGAAACAAAACTTACAATACCTAGAAAGAAGAAAAAACAAATTTTCAAAGGCTGTTGCTATTTTGCTAGAAGTACTGAATACAATGCTATACAGTATAGCATATTTATTTTCTCTTTTTGGAATATGACTGATGTTTAGTTTTAGGAATGTAGTGTATCTTTTTATAATGTGGCACACTACACTCTGGAGTGTTCTGTTTAGGCTGCTACACAGGAGCCCAAATAGACAAAATGGGTAGAGAATATATGTGGCACTGGCTAGGTGGTCTCAAGAAATTAGGTGTATGAAGGGGCCAGATTATTTTATGTACAGTGGCACACAATTAGATGTATTGGTACAGTCACAGAAAATGATGCCAGTAGTACTAGAAATAGTGATGAAGGAAGGAATGCTGAGCAGTGTGGGAAAATAAGCACACCTTTCTGTACTTTGAGTTTCAGAGGTCAATTCTGGGTGGGTGGCATCACAGCCAGAGGGTATGCACATGTGTGTGACAATTATGATGATGAATGATAGAACTTCTGCAATCGAAGCCATCTATTGCCTAAAACATATACTTTACATTTTAAAATGCCGCTGTCTTTCCCACACTTTTTTCTCTGCTCATTAAATTTACTAGTGTTTCACTTATTAAGTCCAGTTAATGGGATTTATTTACCCCCTCCTCCAGCTCCCCAGGCCAGTCCTCCCCTGCTCCTGATTTAAAGGTGAGGGTGACAATTGTTTTAGTAAATACATTTTGTTCAGGGCAGGGAGGGGGTGGCTGTGCCATGTGTTTGTATTTTTCATATACACAAAAAAAATTATATTAAAATGCAAATGTATTTATAATGATGGTACAATACACAAACAAAGAATA
Source organism: Nanorana parkeri (assembly GCF_000935625.1). Lineage (NCBI taxonomy): Eukaryota > Metazoa > Chordata > Amphibia > Anura > Dicroglossidae > Nanorana > Nanorana parkeri. The sequence goes on from NW_017307125.1 coordinate 109,920, forward strand.
TAACAACAACAAAAGACCAAAATAACCAATCACAAACCAAATCAGCTTAGTCTAGCCTTGTGTTTTCCAACTTTATTATGTACCTGCTATAATTGTATGTCCAGTACCATTCATACATTTATTATGGCTACCTCCTAAATGGGTATAAATGTTTTCTTAGATAGTTACCCATGTTCATTTTATATTTCATTTGCATTTGTTCAGATTCTAAACTATTATAGTACATTTATTAAGGAAAATAGAAGTACCATTGGGGTATGTATACCTCTAAATGAGAAGCTGTGGTTCAGTTGTACAGTACAGAAGAAAATCAGCTGCACATCAAACTTTTTCAATGTAGATTAAAGAACTTTATGTACCAGAAATAGGAGTTTCCCGGGCAGGACGCTGTGTTGTCTGGTACATTCAATTTTCTTGCCTACATTGAGAAAGTTTGGTGTGCAGCCAGTTCTTTCTCCTGTACTGTGGATCTTCATTTGAGCTGCTTCCAGAGTTAGCATTGAAGGTGAGGAAGCCTACTTTAGGGCTTGTGAGTTGCACCAATATTCTTATGGTGACTTATGTGGTTTAATTACCTATTAAATGCAAAGATTCTATTGTTTTATGAAACAGCATATTAGCCTTACATGAAAAGCTGCTGAGTCTAGGTAATGCTGGTCTTTGTTCAACAAACAGTGGTACACATGTATCCAAAGCAGCATTAAAGTAGATATCATAGATTGTGTTATATAACTTTTAACATGTTAATATCATATCACATTTTAAATCTGTAGCTTTTAATAAAATAATATCTGGTGATTCTTCCACGAAGGTTCTTACTCAGACCCTTCCCGTTATGGCAGGACAACACTCAATCCCTGTCAATTGGAGTCTACAAGCTCCAGCACCCATTACCAAGACAGGGTCCAGTGTTTTCCCCATCAGGAAACCTAAGAAATGCTATGCAACCATTGCTGGTGTGCAAGTAGACAGGGAGTGGCTGCAAAGAGGCTGCAGAAGATTAGTAGCACTGAAAAATGATGAAAAAAAAAGAAAACCATTTTGTTTAAAAAATGTCAGTGGTTTATGAAACATGGTGCTTTAGCAAACTAGTGGGGTTTTTCACCAAAGGGTGAAGAGTTTAGAGAAGGCAGGAAAAGTAAATAATCTCAGGCAATTTTTTTTTCAAATCAGCTATAGTATTATATATATATTGTTCACTTTTCCGGCCTTCTCCAACTCTTCACCCTTTCCTTAATGCCCTTTAAATGTCATTCATTTAGTGTCCACTTATACTTTCAACAAAGACATTAAAACTATGGAGACTATCTCTTAGGGATCTATTCACTAAGCTGCCGAGGACAGCCGAGTGACTAACCGACCCGAAATTAAGTGAGCCGAACACTGTTCGGCTATTCACTTCAGGCTTGTATGGCTGAAATTAGCCGTACATCGGCTTGCTTCGCTTGGCTTTGGGTCGGCTGAACATGCTCAGCATGTTTGGCCGACCTGAATTGCAGAAGGAGTTCCAAGCGGCATTCGGCTCAGCAATTCTACTCGATACCTCTGTGGTACCGAGCAGAATAGAAAAATAGTAAAAAAAGTAGAAAAAATATATAAAATGATTGGGCGCAGTGACAGCTAGCTCTGCCCAACTGTTTTTTATTGGCCGGGTGGTTCTGCTGCCATCAAAATAAAAAATAAAACTCTCCCGGAAAGTTTTACTCTGCTCGATCGATCAGAGTAAACCTTTCCCTGCTCTGTTGTCTTTTTTTTTTCTTCTGTCATCGGAGCCGTTGGCTGCCATCAGAACAAAAAAAAAAAATAAGCATAGGAATGCATAGCTACATTCCTATTGGCTATTTCAATTTGCAATAGCCAATAGCAAACTAGCTATTGCACCCGTCCTCTGCTGCTGTCAATCAGCAGAGAAGGACCTGATGGAGAAGTGCAGGTCCCCTCTGCTGATTGACAGCAGCAGTGGGCGGGTGCAATAGCTAGTTTGCTATTGCAAATTGAAATAGCCAATAGGAATGTAGCTATGCATTCCTATGCCTATTTATTTTTATTTTCTTGTTCTGATGGCAGCCAACGGCTCCAATGTCAGAAAAAAAAATAAAGACAACAGAGCAGGGAAAGGTTTACTCTGATCGATCGAGCAGAGTAAAACTTTCCGGAGAAAGTAACTCTCTCCCGGGCGGCCTGGAGCCACTATCCAATAGCGGGAGACTCCCGGAGCGTCCGGGAGAGTTGGGCTGTCTGGAGATCAGCGTCCCTGGTTATCTGGTAACCAGGAACTCTGATCTGCCTGTGCAAGTGGCCGAAGCTAGCCGTGAGATGACGGCTGGCTCCGCCCAGCAGTCCGTAGCAGGCTGTCAGCCGGCCAATGGCCGGCCGTTCAGCCAGCTTTGCCTTTCACCTCGGCTCAGTCGAGCCGATGCATATGTCTGCGGCTTGACTGAGCCGCTCGGCCGACTTCGGGAGCTGTACGGGCTATAATGAATAGCGCGTACAGCAGCCCTTCGGTTCTACTGAACTGAAGGGGTCCTGGGGTCGAAGCTAGCTGAAGGATCAGCCGAAGCTATGGCTAGATCCTTCGGCAGCTTAGTGAATAGACCCCTTAATGTTTTCACTAATGATGCACACAAATTTAACCCACGATCTACCCATTTTCTCTAATTGAAACTTCCAGGGAAAGGGGGAATCTTGGATGAAAGTTGTTGAAATGTTTGCTGAAATCATTGATAAAAAGACCTCTATATTTTCATCCCAACAGAGGATAGTATATCCATGGAAAAGTTCAATCAAACTACAGTGAAATATTTCATTATTACAGGCATTTCTGAGTCTCCGATATTACAGGCTCCGATCTTTCTTCTGGTCTTGCTCCTTTATCTCGTCACTCTTGGAGGCAACATGATAATTGTCCTTTTGATCTGCCTAGACCATCATCTACACACTCCTATGTACTACTTTTTGTGTAACTTATCAGTATTGGACTTTTGTTGCTCTACTGTTACTCTTCATAGAATTTTATCCACCTTTGTGACAGGTGAAAGGGCTATTTCATATTTGACTTGCATAGCACATATGTATTTTTTTGGAAGCTTTATTTGTGATGAGCTGCTGTTTCTAACAGCCATGAGCTATGACCGATATGTGGCCATTTGTAATCCACTGAGGTATACACAGGTAATGAACGGGGGAGTTTGTTTGCTGTTGTCCATTGTCTGTTGGATTTTGGGTTTCCTAGAAATGATCCCATTTATTGTCCTAATCTCAAGATTCACCTGTTACAAATCAAACATAATAAACCATTTCTTCTGTGACACTGTAGAAGTCTTCAAACTCTCCTGTAGTGACACTTCCATTTTCAATATTGTACTTGTTACGGAAGGGTTGATACTTTTGTGCCTCCTCCCTTTCCTTCTGAAATGTATATCTTATGTTTTCATCATAAGTACAATCATGAAGATCCGCTCCAATTTTGGCAGGCGTAAAGCCTTCTACACATGTTCTTCACATATCACAGTGGTCATCCTACTCTATGCAACCCTATGTTACCAATACCAAAGACCTTCAACCACAGATGGTTTAGACTACAACAAATTATTTTCTTTATTCAATACAGCTGCTCTACCCATATTAAACCCCATGATTTACAGTTTCAAAAATAAAGATGTAAAGTCTGCATTCAGAAGGCAGTGCAAATATTTAATCACTCATGCTGCATGCAACTGGCATCTTAGTTTTAAAGTATAAGGAATAAATCACTGCGATGATTACTCATTCCTTTTTGTAAATAGCTGACTTTTTCAGCTAAAGAGGATACAATGATAAAGAAATGGAAACAAGGTCAGATCTGCTGGCTTAATGGAAAACATCTTCAAACAATGTGCAATTTTTCATACTTATCTGAAATAAAAAAAATGTAAAATTGTATTTTAGTCCTGACTGTAATACATAAACAAAACATGTACAAAACCATTATGCATTCCTTTTAACAAAGTTTTTCAACAATACAAATAGTCCACCGCTCCAATTCCCAGGCCACTTAAATCAGAAATCACCACTGGTGCAGGCAATATAGGCCGGCCTCAGCCTCCAACATGTACATTCTTCTCGAAAGACAAGCCGCACGTCCATGGATCTTTATTAATTAAAATTACTTTTATTAATTTAAGAAATGCATAATATGAAAAACATCCCATGTATATGATACCCTTCACACGTTTCACCGATCTGGCTATGGCTAAGCTGGATTGGTGAAATGCGTGAGGGATATCATATACATGGGATGTTGTTTCACAATATGCATTCATTAAATTAATAAAAGTCATTTTAATTCATGAATATTCATGGAAGTGCAGCTTGTCTCTTAAGAAGAATGTGCCTTTTAATGAAATCCTGCTAAAAAGCACATTACCCAACTACACTGACCACCTCGGCTTCATTATAGGTGTGACTATGTAATGTGATGGTGGAACTCTCTGGTTTGTGTTCTATATTGTCTATATAGACTGTATGGCTGATTTGATAAAGGAGTTGAGAATCTTCCACTCATGTGAAATATAAATCCTGTTTATTTCATTTAATAATAATAATAATAATTGGAGTTAATAATCATGCAAATTGTTGTGTAAAGATTTCCTACTCCTTTAGTAAATCAGCTGCCGTATTTCTTTGCATTATTTGCACTAAATAAAGAGCAAAAAAACTGTGAAAGCTAAAGGGTTTGTAAGACGCCCACCCTCCCTAAAGCCCCATATCTATTATTTAATATAATCCCATTGTACATACCTTGAATCTATCAGTCTTCTGGCTGGTCACTTGACATCATAGATCCTTCCTCTTAGGCTGTGGTGATGGTGGTAGGTGGTCCTTAACTCCTGGACAGATGCAAACTTGTGGTGAGGTGTGAGTGCCATTTGTGCAATAGTACAGTGAGCTCAGGCCAGGGTGATGAAGTACCCAACAGGGTTTGTCCATGATGCTGGACTTACAGGAATAGGATTGGATGAAACTGGCCACCACTCAATCTGGAAGAGGATTAGCACCTGATTGCAGAAGAATAACTCTCAGTATTGTAAATGGGTAAGCCGTATTAGTCCAGTAGAGAAGATAAAAAAAGCCAAAGTCAAAAAAGCAATAGTGGAGTATTGCAGTATGTCTTTGCCTAATGATACCTTTCTTATTGGACTAACATGATATTTAAAAGACAAGCTTTTGAGAGTTAACCTAGAGTCCCTCCTTTATGGTGTTGAAATGTAAAATCATTTTAATCTCAAATGTTTTCCTTTCATGAGAGGTTTTCAGAGACTTTTTATGAATATACAGAACATCATAATATTCATGTATGTCACATCATGTTGATTAGTATTGCTTCTGACCTGAAGGAGAGGTTAACAGAAAACTTGTCTTTTAAATATCATGTTAGTCCAATAAGAAAGGTATCATTGCATACTGCAATACTCTGCTTTAACGCGTTTTAACCGCATGATTTACAGCCCACAAAACGCGCCTCAAGCGCGCGTTTACTTCTTTGGGCATAGGGCGTTTTTCAGCACGTTCCGACACGCTGAAATACGCCAGAAAAAGTGAGAACCATGCCCATAGGAAATAATGGGATTTCACTTGCAGGGTGTTTTACAGCGCGTCGATCAGCGCTGTAAAACGCCCAGGTGTGAACCCGGCCTTAATGGCTCTAAAATTATTGCTCTCACTCCGTTTGCGGCGATATGCAACAGAGAAATTATTAGGAAGGAAATTAAACTGGAGCATGAAAGTGTTGGAAAGGGTTAAAACTGCTGTCCAGTTTTTGCTGCTCTCTGTCAGGCATCAAAGAACGTTCGACAGACATTGCAGGTTGTACAGTCTCTGTACATGGTCCATTTATATTTATCATCAGCAACATAGTGAAACAGCCTGCATAAAGCTGAACTCCAGACACAAAGGATATAAATATACTTTATGTGCACCAAATCTCTTTTTAAACCCAGTTATTACATTGTAAAAGTAGCAGTGACATCATCACTGTGCTGTAGATTGTATTTAGATATTTGCTTAACTCCAAATTCTGCTTTAAATAGCCCATTAAATGGATATCCAGTTAAGTAGGACTTCCCACTATATAGCTGTAGGCAAATCCAAATTAAATTGTATAATGGGTTTGTAAGGAGTATGGACCAACCTAAAACTTACCATTCTACTTAAAACATTATTTTTGCTGTTTATGCCTCTGCTGGAGAGATTATGTTCACTTTCTCTTTCTCCTATGTAGTTGTGACCCACTCAAAAAAACTTGTTACAGACACCCAGGGCTGTCCTTATAATGAGGCAGTTGCCTAAGGCAGTATCCCATTGGGGGTCATCAGCTGTTGGGGAGGAGACGACAGTGAGGTGGACACACCGTCTAAGGTTGCTAAGAGCTCTTAGCAACCTGTGAAAGTCTATCCGGCTTCCCAACCGGCTCACTGATGTCACTGGTTGCCAGGAGCTGATGTAAATAAATTCCATCAACGGGTTTTGGCATAAGTTTCATTTTAATATATGCGAGTAACATAAAAGCAGTTTTTTGAATGTAAACAAAGTATGTCCAAGAATTTCAAAAACTGGAAGACTTGTCACCTATCTACCATCTGTATGCATATATGTAGCAGAACAACAGGCGGGATTTAACATGGTCACATGATCGGGAAGTCTGCCTGCGACTCCCGGTGTTCAGAAACCTTTTAAAGGGCAGCTTACTAAACAGATAAAATACAGATTTGTAAACTGTTCTGCCCACTAAAGGATTTGTAATTCAGTGTGTCCAGCCACACTGTATAGCCTGTTCCTATGAATAGTTCCATTGTTAGTTTGAAAAGCATGTTTCAAAGCAGTACACCCCAATTGGCTCAGAGCACTGGCCATTCCTCACTCAGTGTGAGTGTTTTGTGTACAGCATTACAGGAGACTAATGGTAAAATTCATGTACCTACAGTATGTTAGTTCCATGAAATGTGAGATGGATAGTTTTTGTAACATGCAACTTTTAAGTGAACCTAAAGTCTAAAACTAAACAATGCACACTATTTTAAAGCAGAAAATAAATCAAATGAAAATGATCTATAAGAAGATATGTATACTGGGGAATAGCTTACCACAGGCTCCACTACAAAATATCCAGGTGTTGGCCTGGCTATTTGCACTCCAGTGAATCAGTCAAAAAGAAATTGAATCACAGCACTACAGACTACAGCCACATTTCTTGTTTAAAAAAGAACTATGAGCAAACCTTTTTTTGGCTATAGTTCTTCTCTTTTGGGTCACAGGAGTACATTTACCAATGTACTCCTGTGACCCAAAGTCAGCATATAGTGGCCTACTGCCTGCAGAGCTGGGGAAGATCCTGATGACATTGTTGAGATCCACCCCACTTCCTGATTGACAGCTGACTCTGCCTCTCTTGAAAACATCTTATTAATTACGTTTTGTATACATACAGTATATCTGGTGAAAACAAGAAAAGTAATAAAATACTAAAGGCATGAGTCTCATCATGATAGTATATCCCATAAGGTAATGAGTTTAGAGTACGTAGGGCGTTCACGGAGAAATGTTATAAAGCCACCTATAAATTGATTGGCGCAGTTGCCATTTTGTTTTGCTTGTTAGATTTGATGCAGAGACACACTGGAGGTCCTCAGCTGCCATTGTGCTGTTCTGGGGTTCTGGTATACCTCTGCACCTTTAAACGCTTGAGTTCCAAATTAATTTTATATCATTTTTTTCCAGCACATAGAGCTTACTTTTGGTGAACTTAAATAACTGCTGGGTTTTTCTATTTGTGCCATACAAAGGAAAATAATACTAAAAATTAAGAAAGAAAACTGTTTCCCCTACTTTCTGTTAAAGAAGATGACAGAACAGTACAAACACTCCCCAAATGTTTCCCTTTTGGAAAGTAGACACCCCAAGGTGGTCTCATTTCTTGCTGCATATTTTTGAAAATGAAGAACCATGGTGATAATGAACAGGTTAAAACATGGAGCTTGGTATAATGGTGAGCTGGGTAGAGCACATCAGGTCATACACAGAGGGATCAGGAGGTGAATGGTTTAATATGCAGGTCACATACAGTGGCAGGATGGAGATGAGGGGTTTAATGTGTAGATGTGCAGGATAAGGGAGATTAAGGGTTAATATACGGGTCATAGTACAGAGGCAAGCTGGAGATCAGTAGGTCAGGAGATGAGGGGCAGTGAAAGGATTCAAAAAAAGACATGAGTCACTGAGAATCAATGAATACATAAATCAGCCAAAAATTACTCTTTCGTTGATTCTCCCATTCACAAATTATTACAATTCCTCTACTTCCTCTGAAGTGAGAGGAAAGGGAGTGATTATCAGTGTAAACAGTACCATGTGACCACTCTGATTTGTCATCACAGTGATCATATAGTACCGAACTACTCAGATGGGCTCAGTACAGCATCTGTATACTGAACCGTCTGAGGATGGCTCAGTACACAGAGACTAGCGGGTTCCCAATGGCCATTTGTAGAATGATGTCTTAAGATGTCATTCCAGAAGTGGATGTCTACCTGCCCACTATTTTTTTACCACACAGTGGTAGGGACGTGGTTAAGGAAGAATGGGCTACCTCCAGACATACCTACCCTCAATTAATTCATTGCTATATGTCCTTAGATGGGAGCTCTGTTAGACTAGAGTTGAGGAACACACTTCACAGAGGAGTTTTGATGAGGCATTGTTGATTTCTCCATATATTTGCAAATGTAAGCAATACAAAAACTCTTTTTTTCATGCAAATTGTTATAACAATTTATATGTAATAAATGAGCACTGGTATATTTTGTATTGTATTTTTCTGGAAACTACACTTTCCATTTGTACCTTATTTTAAAAAGCTAGTTATAAAATGATTTAAGTTGGCTTCAATTTTATTATGTTTATACACCTCATATCTGCTGCCATAGACAGACAGGATTTGGCGTAACAAGCACATGGCATGAACTGTGTTATTTTCTGGAAATTATTGGAAAAAATCCTGAAAAAAAAAGAAAACAAATGCAGCTACTATTCTAAGGTCTGGTAAGCTGCAAAATATTACATTTTAGTTTTGGGATTTATAAATGCTTGAACATCCTTCATTCATCTCTGAATCTTCTTTACCAGTGCTCTTAAAGCCACTTTCACATTTTCATTTCTCAGGCTGTAGATCACTGGGTTTAGGGTGGGAATACAAAATGCATACAGCACTGAAAACACTTTGTCCTGTTCTATAGAATAAGCGGATTTATGTCTCATATACATCCCGAGGATGATTCCAAAAAACAAGATGACCACTGTGACATGAGAGGAACAAGTAGAGAAGGCCTTGTGTTTTCCTTTGTTGGAACGAATATTTAAGATGGCAGAGGTAATAAAGATATAAGAAATTATAATGAAGACTAGAGGTATGAAACCTAAGAGGATGCCAAGCACCTGAATGACTAACTCAATGCTCTGAGTGTTACTGCAGGAAAGCTTAAGAAGTGGCTTCAAGTCACAAAATAAATGATTAATGACATTAGACTTACAGAACTTGTGTTGAGTCAACAATGCAGGATAAATGGAGGTGTCCAGAATGACACAGAGCCATGAAACCAAAGCCAGACAAGCACAAAGAGAAAAGCTCATAAATGTTGAGTAGCGTAGAGGATGGCAGATGGCAACATACCTGTCAAATGCCATAACAGCGAGCAGACAGTATTCTGATGCAATACATATAACAAACACATACATTTGAGTGATACAGCCTAAGAAGGTGATAGTCTGATCCCCTGTCAAGCAGATATGTAGAAGTTTTGGGAGAACAGTTGATATGAGTGTGAGGTCGAGAAAAGAAAGGTTGCACAGGAAGAAGTACATGGGTGTATGGAGCTGAGACTCAGTACATATAACAGTAATGATAGTTGTATTCCCAGACAATGCCATGAAGTAGATAAGCAAGAAGGTTACAAACAGAGGAAGCTGCATGTGAGGTAACTCATAGAATCCTAGGAGCCGGAACTCTTTAAAATCTGTCCCATTCCAGGTCTCCATCAAGTATTGTTTACGTGCTTCCAACCTTCCATCAAGATAAAAATTAAATATACATTTTAAAAAAAATGTTTTTGGGGTGCAAGGGAAAAATATATAAACATTCTCCATTGTGTGAAATAGACCCATCTGTCAACAGAACAAGATTTCTCCCAGTGACAATGATAAGCAGGACATTTGGAGAGTGCATATCACCCTGGCAGGGACACAGATCAAAATAACATAAATGACAGGGATTCTAACCCTTCTAAACTCAAAAAAGGTGTTTTCTTTCTGTGTACTTTAAGACTTTACTGACTGACTTCTCAGTGGCTTCTGTATTTCAATGTAAGTGGTAAACTGTCAATAGTAAAAGAGTCAAATTTCACATTTGTGGGTTCTATAGGCCATCACCCTTTAGCTCCAAAGACACGCTGGGAGGTTAATTGGCTCCTGTCAAAACTGGCCCTTGTATGTATGTATGTATGTATGTATGTATGTGAGATAGTGACTTTAGTTTGTAAGCTCCTTGAGGGCAGGAACTTATGTGTTGTGAAAGTAAAGAACTGCATAAAATTGTCTGCGTTATATAAATAATAAATACATAAATCCTTTCGGCTCTACTTTATACACAATATTATATATTTAGGCATAATTTTCTTGTCATAAAAAGGTTTATTTCCTCATGTAAGCTCCCCTACAAACAGAGACGATCAAAAAAAGGACAATTACATTTGTTATGAATGAATAATTTTTAATGGCAAAATTAGGGCGTATTTTAAAGCATTTAATGTGACATTTTCCAAACATTCACTGCAGGTGAATTTTACTGAGTTTTAAATTACAGTGATTGACTCACCTCCAGTGCATGATTAGTGATAGTCACATTCGCTGCTTTATAAATATACCCCAGCGTATACTATTGTACAAATGTCAGTCAGCATTTATTGGGTTTACACAGTGTACGTGCATTAAGGAACAAAAAGCTGAAGGGACATCTTGAAATGATATTGAAACATATACAGATTCAAGCAGACAATGAATTACATATTTAACCAAGTGATAGTAGCTGCATTGTAAGCTCTGCACAAGGGTAAGCTCACACATGACCCTAAAAAGCTATTCCATTATCAAACTCTTACTAGAAATGGCCCTTACAGATACTATATTAAGCAACATACTTTCCATACACTTTATGGGCAAATGTTTGTGGGCACCTGATCATCACACCTACCTATATGACGAGAAATATGTTGACATCCCTCCAAATTAGTGTGTTCAGGTGCTTCCAGTAAAGGAGTCTGTTAAAGCTACAGCATACAAAAGACATTTAGTCTATTGTGTGCTTCCAACCTTTTCTGTTCCAGTATGGCAGTGCCCCTGTGAACAAAGCAACATGCAATGGGTCCCATCACACTCCTGACCAGATTGTACCCTCCAATATTGGATGGGTGCCAAAGTGACCGCAGATGCCTCTGCAGATCAATGAGCTTCTTCGAGTAAACAGAAGAAGGGACCATACAGTTCTGAAGCATTGCTTTACAATGTGACACGGCCAAGGTCAATAAATATTGACTGAGAATCAAGTTGGAGTGTGAGTGACTTTCTATTACTTGCTCTGTGAACAAAGCAAGGTCCATAAAGACATGGCTTGGTGAGTTTGCACAAATCCCTGTCCTCAGCCCTACTGAACAACTCTTGGATCAATTGGAACACCAATCACTAGCCAGATATTCTTATCCAACATCAGTACCTAACCTCATAAAAGTTCTTATGGCTGAATGGGCACAAATTCTGAAAGACAAAATCTCATAGAAAGCCATCCTAGAAACTCCATATTAACATCACACCTTTATGACCTTTTTCGAAGCTATGCAATGATATATGCCAGACACATCAGAACCATATTTATAGCTGTATTATGTCCTGTGGGGTTTATAATGCAGAGTCCTGAAATCATTATTATTTTGAAAAGACTTTGATGCTATTTATAGAGTATTTGTTGCTCTCACACAAAATATGAATTTGTGTCTGCATCTGCCCTATTGCAAATGTAATAAAATGTTACATTTTGATAAATGTATGCATTTAATACTTATAATGTTAGTATTTCGTTTTTTTTTCCTTTTGCATGCCCTTTTTTATATTGTTCTACACATTTTCATGCAGACTTGAAAAAAATGACAGTTGAGATATAATCATAACACTGCTGGGGGTTCTTTTAATGGTCACCTTTTCTTTCCAAGATTTTCAGTAGATCACTAAATTCGCTAAAATTGCTGGAGGCAGAGTTGTGGATGGCTTCGAAAGCCGTTGTTAATATTTTGAATTGTATCCTTTGGGCTATTTGAAGCCAGTGCAGGGATTGGCAGAGGGGGTAAAACAAGGAGAATGCGAACTGTCTTACAGATGAAGGCAGTTCAAGGGTTAATCATCGGCTGGGACAAACCACAATGTCAAAACTTAAAGAAAAAAATCTATTTATTTCTAATCAAAGACATACACAAAACATTGCTGAAACACACGGCTGACAGTTTGCTGCCAAATGGTTAAAAAAATTGGCAGAGGGGGGTTGCAGACACTGAGCGGTTGGTTAGGTGAATAAGTTTAGCAGATGCATTCATGATAGACTGAAAGGGGGGTAGCTTGTGTAGTGGAAGGCCAATGAGGAGGGAGTTGCAATAGTAAAGGCAAAAGATAACAAGGGAGTGAATGAGTAATTTTGCAGTTTCCTTGGTGAAGAAGGTGCGTATTTTGGAGATGTTACGAAGGTGAAGGCGGCAGGATTTGGATAGTGATTGGATGTGGGGAAGAAAGGTGGGGTATGAGTCAAATATGACACCTAGCACCTTGGCATGGGGAGAGGGTTGGATAGTTGTGTTATCAATCTCAAGGAAAATTTTTTGGAAAAGTGCATGGGCGGGAGGAAATATCATGAGCTCAGTTTTTGAAAGGTTGAGTTTTAAGAAGTGTTGTGACATCCAGATTGATATGTCAGTTAGTAGATTAGTGACACGCAAGGACACTGAGGGGGTGAGTTGTGGAGTAGAAAGATATATTTGAGTGTCATCGGCATAGAGATGGTATTGAAAACCATGTGAGGTTATTAACTGACCAAGGGAGGTGGTGTAGATAGAGAAGAGAAGAGGTCCAAGGACCGAGCCTTGGGGGACCCCTACTTAAAGAGGAAGAGGAGGGGAGGAGTTGGATTTGTAGGCAGGGGCGGACCTTCCGCCGGTGCAGCCGGTGCGTCTGCACCAGGGCCTGAGGCGGGCATTAAGATGGCAGGATAACAGGGATAAGGATGACAGGGAGGAGAATGAGGATCTATTTTAATCTTCGTTCGTTCCCTCTGCCCACTGATTTTATAGAACCTGCAGAGATCTGGGAACAGGGTGGGGTCTCCTTCAGGCACCGGTCTGGGCCTCCTCTCAGCACACACGGAGGTGTAGCTCCACCCCCACCTGTTTACGTAGTGGGCCGGTCCATGCAGGGATTGTGGCCACGACCCCTCATGCCATCTCTATGGAACCACCGCTGCTTCCAGAAGGTGAGGGAGCAGAGCTAGGTGAGTACTGAAAGTCCTGGGGTGTCCCTAGAAGGCCGGGGGTGTCAGTGTATGTCTTAGGGAGCACCCAGAAGGCACTGAGGTGTCCCTGTCCTCTCCCATTTCTTCTTTTTCAATTTGACTTTTTTAATCTTAGCATCTTCACTGGGAACTTGTCATGAGAGGAGAAGTCTGCTACTGCTGGCTTCTCTCTGCAAATGCTGACTGTAATGTTGATCCCCAAATGTTTTTATTAACAAATATGTGGATCAAGAGCCCTTATCTGCATGCTTGTTTGGCTTTGAAGCATTACATTCAGAGGATCAGCATGACAGCCAGGCAACCAGCATTTTTTTTCAGCCCCCAGGGGGTCCCAGAAGTGTCCCTGCCCCCCGCACTGCCCTCTTGCCTAAATATTTCTACTTTTCACTCTGTCTTATTCATTCTGCAATAGGAGAAGGTGGCTGTCATTGCTGACCTCCTGAAAATGCTGCTTGTCATATTGATCCTCTGGAGAAGGAGAGGGATAATTACACAGATGGATATCAAGTACCACTGACATGCCCTAAGGAAAAAGAGCTGCTCTGCGGGAGAGAGCGATGGCCAGGGTGAGACATGACTCCCAAAGTCTAGCTGACGCAGGAGCTAAAGTAGTAACCCAACAGGGCAGGGAAGGCCTGATAATCTGTGTGATAGTGCAGGGGGTAAAGCATGAGCAGCTAAATAAAGAGCAGGAGGTAAGGGATTAGCCGATAAGCCTAAAGGGGTGATCTCTGCACCTGTATGCCAGAGACTGATTTGACTGGCTTATTGTTCTCTGTACAGCACTGCGGTATATGTCAGAGCTTCATAAATGTATAATAATAGTGTGTGACTGTGGGGGGACATTCAAGTGTAAGCTCCTCTGGTGGAGACCAGGGGTGGACCAAGGCTGGGGGGGCAGTGAAATCTGGTCCAGGGCCAGAGGATGCTTGGTCGAATCGGCTGATGGTCTTCTGAGTAGGGGTGGGGGGCCCGAGAAAAAAATCTTGCACCAGGGCCCTTTGTTCCTCAGGTCCACCACTGTTTGTAGGTAAAACTAAAGGAGCACTTAGATAGGTAGGAAGACAACCATGAGAGAGCAGAGTCTTGTAGGCCAAGCGAGTGACGTTTTTTTGAGGAGGAGCAGCTGGACAACAGTGTCAAAAGCAGCAGAAAGGTCTAATAGCAAGAGTAAGGAATAGTGGCCATTGTGTTTAGCTGTTATTAAGTCATTAGTGAGTTTTAGGAGGGTGGTTTCAGTGAAACGCGCGTTTCCGAGGGCTACTTGGCTGTATCGCAATGGAAACGCGCAACAAAAATGGCCCAAAGTAGTACATGTACCTTTTCAGGCGTGGGCCGTTTTGTAGCGCGTTAGGGACGGGCTGAAATACGCCAAGGTGTGAACCAGACCCATTGAATACAATGGCATTTCGATTTTTGAACGTTTTGTCGAGCGTAGAACATGCTACAAAACGTTCAGGTGTGAACGAGGGCTAAGGGATCGAGAAGGTCGTTATCAGTGAGGTGGCAGCTCAGGCAGCTGTAGATAAGAACTTCTAGGCGTTTGGAGGTGAATGGGAGTAAGGAGATTGGTCTGAGATTGTTGAGGTCGGTAGGGTCCAATGAGGGTTTTTTGAGTATTGGGGTGACCAGGGCATGCTTCAGGGGGGAGGGAAATATGCCAGTAGAGAGTGAGAGATTTAAAATGTGAGTAAAAGAGTGTAGGATAGAGCAAGAGGGTGACTGAATTAGTGGTGAGGGAACAGGGTCCAGGGAGCAAGTGGTGAGGTGGGTGTCAGAGAGAAGATTTGTAACCTCCTCTGTGGTGACAGGGTCAAAAGAGGAAAGTAACAAGTTTGATGGTGGGTCTGGTACATTAATAGGGGAAGGTGACTGGCTAGTGGCGATCTGATCCCGAATTGTATCTATTTTATTTTTTAAATGAATGGCAATGTCCTGGGCAGTGAGTCAGTTAGTGGGTGGAGGCAGTGGACAACATAGTAGCCAGTTAAAAGTAGAAAAGAGTTGACAAGGTCTGGATGAAAATGTGTTAATGAGAGTGACAAAATAAGTCTGTTGGGCATCATGTAGGAAGGAATTATATTTTAGGAGGGCAGATTTATACAGGATGATGTCTTGCAGAAGCCTAGTTTTCCTACACAGTTGTTCTTTCAGCTCACTTCTTGTCATCACATGAACTGATTAGCTCCTTGTGCTGCTTTTTTCTCTCACACACCTGATACCAGGTAAAATAATACACTAGATTTAAATGTATTAAAAAATAAATATATTGACGTATTACTGATCATACAGCTGTGTCTTTTATATCTGCCTAGAGTTTAGCTTGAACCTTTTAAAGAGAAACTAAACTCTGGAAGCTGTTACCAAAAAAAAAAAGCAGGCAGAGGGGCATGGTGCTACTCATCAGTATTGCTTGTGGTATCGCTACAGTTGGTCTTTCTCTGTTATTCACTTACCATTGGGAACGGGTGAACATAAGATTGGGGGGGTAGGTAGGGGATATGGCAAGCTAAATTAAAGGTGCTTTAACACATTAAATCATGCATAGAAGGACAGTGTCAGCATGAATTTAGGGATGTTTTGAGGATCTACAGATGAGTGATATACAAATAAGATACATTTTTAATAGGTTTCCTAAATGCATTTTCAAGATTTAACTCCTGAGTTTAGTATCATCGTATGTACAGTATGTATGTATGTATGTATGTATGTATGTCATACTTGGATTATATCAATAACCATTGGAGATCCCAAATACTTCATAGAAGACCAGGGCCATGGTCTAATAACCTCTCTGCTGGAATTGCATTTAATATCATTCAGTAGCTTCTCCTCCAATAACAACTGTCTAAGTACCCTCACCTTACCTCAACTTCCCTCACTTTGGATAAATTTTCTCTCTTTTTATGTTGTGTCTAGAGGAATGAAATTGAAGATAGATCTCCCCAATGGGAAATAAAAAAAACCTGACAAGTTGATTTACCCTTCCCTACTCCATCCAAAACAAAAGACATATGTTTTGGCTTCACATATACTTTAACTATACGGCATTGAAATGCATAAACTACAAATCATTTAATTATGTTTTTAGCATAGCTAAAGTACGCTTACTGCCAGACCTCTGGTCCACTCTTGCTTTCTTGTGCGACAATCATCTGGAACATTGATACCATAAAACTAATTTTAATGTTCCAAAAGTAAGCAAACCTTGAAAGAGGTATGATAAAAAGATGTATACAAGAGAGCTAGGATCTTGCCCTGCTCTATTGAGTGAGCTGACTTTGGACTCATGTACATACTGAGAATGATCCCAAAAAACAAGGTGATCACTGTAAAGTCATATATATATATATATATATATATATTAGGGATGTCCCGATACCGATGCTAGCATCGGAATCGGGCCCGATACAGGGCATTTTGACAAGTACTTGTACTTGTCAAAATGCCCCGATGCATAGCGTCGAAGCTTGCGCTGTTTTGTTTTTGTTTTGTTTTTCTTACCTCGCAGAGCGTTGCGTCACTGCTGCTCTGGTGGGCGTCGCTCCAGGTGGGGTCCTAATTTAGCTGGCTGGCACCTCTGGGCCAGCTAAATTAGGACCCCACCTGCAGCTCCTCCCACTGGACCAGCGCGGACTCGTCGCTCCTCTCCCGCACAGTGAGTGAGGGCAAGGGGGGGTCACTATTAAGCATATGTAAATCGATGGTCTCCAGTGTATTGGCAGTCTGTACTCTATATGTACTCGATAGTACATATAGAGTACAGACTGCTAATACACTGGAGACCATCGATTTACAATTATCCCCTGCTAACATGAATGCATTAAATGATCTGTATGTAGCCCTGTACTATGGATCATTTAACCCATTCATGTTAGCAGAGGATAATTGTAAATCTATTGTTGCATTGCACGCTATATGTACATTTCCTATATACTACATATAAAATGCGCTGCAACAATAGATTTACAATTATCCCCTGCTAATATGAATGGGTTAAATTATCCGTAGTACATGATATGTAGTTGTAGTACACATCATTTAACCCATTCATGTTAGCAGTGCAGAATTGTAAATCTATTGTTGCAGCGCATTTTATATGTAGTATATAGGAAATGTACATATAGCGTGCAATGCAACAATAGATTTACAATGATCCCCTGCTAACATGAATAGGATAAATCATGATCCATAGTACATAATAGTACATAACATGTAGTTGTACTATGGATCATGATTTAACCTATTCATGTTAGAAGGGGATAATTGTAACTCTATTACTGCAGTGTACAGGACATGTGTGCTGTATATGTACTATGGATCATGATTTAACCTATTCATGTTAGCAGGGCAAAATTGCGAGCGTCACCCACAAGCAGAGCACTGAGACGCGATTCAGCGATCCTGCCCAGCGTCCGACTACAAGAGGCACCTCGTGAGGCGACAGGGATCGGAGTGAAACTGTGAGTGAGGGAAGCTGGGAAGGGGCTGGCTGTAAATCTATTGCTATAGTGCTGTGGACATATGTAATGTATATGTAGAACATATATACAGCATACACCTCCACTACACTCCAGCAATAGATTTACAATTCTCCGCTGCTAACATGAATAGGTTAAATCATGATACATAGTACATAACATGTAGTTGTACTATGGATCATTTAAAGTCCCCTGCCCCTTTAAAAAAAAAAGTATCTGTAATTGGTACATGAGGGGAAGTACTTGGTCCTGAAAAAGTGGCATTGGGACATCCCTAATATATATATATATAGAAGTGAACCTCTCTTCTTCAGGTCAGAAGCAATACTGATCAATATGACAGTTTGTCAGTTAAGGCAAGAGAAAGCTGTTAGAGGAGGGGGAGGGGTGAGTGGGGTGTCATAAATGTTGGAACTGGGAGTAAAGAATGCCTCCTGATATATATACTGTAAATGACAAAGACATAGGTCACTAAAGCCATATACAGTATGTGAAAGAATCCAAATATAACTCCGGACGCTATAATAGCCATTTCTGCAACCTGAGTGCTTCTGCTGGACAACTTCAGAAGTGCTTTTATATTACAATACAAAATATTAATTTG
>NW_017307125.1:128661-144685 GCF_000935625.1 Nanorana parkeri
GGGGGGGGGGGGGGGGGGATTTTGTGAAAGATATTATGAAATCAAACCAGTCAAAACTACATTTTCAAGAACACCTTAAACCCATGGACTCAGTGTGAACTGGAAGCAGGTCTTCATATTCATTAAAGAAGAATAACACAGTGGACAGCAGATGGCTGCATATTAGTCATAGGCCCTGACCGCAAGAAGAAATACTCAGCCACAACACATATCACAAAGAAAACTGCTTAGGTAAAGCACCCAATATACTGTACGTGATAAGGTAATTTTCACTTAAGCAGATGTCTAAGATGAATAAAAAATCAATTAAAAAAAGCTAATTTTTTTAACAAATTGTGACCAAAGCACATACTGGTCAAAAAGGTGCCTAGACCTTGCAGATGCATCTTGGGAGCTCAGTGAGAGTCCATCCCTGGAATTCTCCGGCAATATACAAAGCTGTGAATATACAGCCATTGAATACAGAAAACATTCACTGGCTTTCTGGGAATAATCAGGGAAGTGTTTGCAAAAACATGGAAAATATTTATAAACAATTCAAGTCTAGTATTTCTTTTTTTGCATTCTTTATTTAGGCGTTTTTCAGATAACAAATAATAATAAAATACATAAAAAATATTAACAGCAGAAAGAAGGGTAAATAATATATAGGAGGAACAAAAGAAGGTAACTTTTCCATAGTTTAGTGCAACATTCAAAGCTAGTATATAGTACTGGTAAAGAAGGGGGAAAATTAGAGCGCAAATCCTGGGAATGTGGGGGGTATAGGGACAGCCAGTGCCCGGGGACGGGTGAAGAAGCTGCCTATGGTCTTGATGGCAGTGTTCTTAGGACGTGACGGAGTCTCCGGGCACATACAGCATCCAGTCCACATTGATTCCTCCTTCATCCATCCCTCCACTTGCTGGGAGACACCGAATACATCTCGCACTGCCCACACTCCAAAAGGGCCCTCCATAACAGGACCTCGGCTCCACAAGTAAGTCCTTCACCTTTTGTGATTTGATACATTTTAGTTTTTTCACCCGTCACACACACACACTGGCTGTCCCTATACCCCCCACATTCCCAGGATTTGCGCTCTAATTTTCCCCCTTCTTTCCTAGTTCACAGGTTTCTCCCCCTGTTCTTAGAGCGGCAATCCAGATCATTTGCACCTACACAGACCCCACATTCCTAAGAGAGCGCTGTGTTCTTTTTCTGTTTATATAGTACTGGTGGCAAATTGGAAAGTGATGGCAACATTAGTTAAAATAAAACTGTTAAATCAGGCATTGTGTCTTGCCATAATTCTATTGCTGCAGTGGTGTGTGTCTAAGCGAGTCTAAGCTTGTTAAGATACCCAGAATGTATATACAGTATGCTTGCCAGGCATAACCCAGGATTAGGAACAGGGCTTGGTTATATATGGGGAGAAGCAAGTAGAAGCCCCAGTTAAAGTGACATTAAATGATAATTTTTGTTTCCCTCCCCCCAATGTTAATGTTAGCACTTACCTTAAATGATGTCTCTTAATCCGATCTTCCTCTTCTTTCCCCGTGTTTTCATCTGTCCCTCCAGCGGTGCGGCGGCTCTCCGATCCAGCGCTGACTCCTCTCTGCTTGCAGTCACTTCTGATCCAGCAGTGTCTGAATGCGGATGCACGCGTCCATAAACTTACCTTGCGTCTCTGCTTGTCTCCCCTCCGGAAATCCGAACTGCGCATGTGCCCACCCCAAGATGCTTTGCGGCCGCCCGGGCAGTTTCGGATTCTCGGGCGGGAGCTCGCAAAGAAAACAAGGTAAGTGTAAACCGCTGTTAAAGCGTTTTTAAAAAAACTTTTTGCCTATATCTACTGCTTGCTCATGGGGTTTATAAGACGTAAACGCTCAGTAACAAATGAATATATATTAATATATTTAAATATTACACCTAAAATATTATTACAAATATATTTATATGATGATAATTTTTAACATCCTAAACGATCTAACAAAGGCATTTTAACTGCAAATTATATAAATATATTTATTTTTTAAATAATTTGATATATTTATTGTAACTTTTATTTTAATATTTCAAGTTTTTAGTCTAAATTGCTGTAGCTTATGGAGTGAAGATTCTCTTTGCTTCAACAAAAACTATTGATGTGTGACTATATTTACCTTAAAGGGTAAGTTAACCCCAAAATAAAATTGTAATATATTGCAGATTACCAGTCATTAATTGCAGTGGTTGCATCAGTTTTATTTTTCGGGCTAAGAATTATTTTTGTAAGCACAGAGAATACCTGTTGGTCTTGCCAGAAATGCAGTGTCCTTGTCCCTGCTCATAAGCTGAACTGAAAGCAAAAACAATCCTATCTTTCTTCTGTAAACTAATAATCCCCATTGTAATGAAAATTAATAAAGGCCATGTCTGTAGTTTGCAAAACAAATCAATATGAACAATTCTCAGCACTCAGCAGCAAAAAAAGTATGTGTATATATTTCTTCTTAACAATTTGCATATTTGTTACATAAAATTATTACAAATATATGAAAAAGCCACCCTGCCTTGTCACCAAATCCAGCAAGAAACTGCAGTAAGCCATTCCCATGTGCACCTTTATTTTAAAAAGCTAGTTAGTTACAAATTGATTAGAGCAATTGCCATTTTTGTTTTGCTTGCAGGATTTGATGCACTGGATGGGGCACACTGGATGTCTTAGCTGCAATTGAGCTGTGCTGGGCTTTTGGTGTCTCTCTGCACCTTTGGAATAGGCTACCTCCAGGCATACCTACCCTCATTGTATTAATTTCTATAAATGTCCCTAGAAAGGAATTATGATAGACTTACAGGTATATTCACAAAAGAGTGAAGAGTTTGGAGAAGACAGGAGAAGTGAACAATCTAGGATAACATAGCTGAACTGGAAAGTGAGCTGAATTGGAGAATTTTTCCAAATTAGCAATGTTGTCCTAGATTGATCCCTTCTCCTGCCTTCTCCAAACTCTTCACCCTTTTGTGAATAGACCTGTTAGAGTTAAGGATCACACTTCAACATAAGCCTCTGTTTTTAACACAAATTGTTAAAACAGTATAGAATTCCTGCATATCTGGTATTACTGCTGGGGCATTTTTGTATTGTATTGTTCTGTGAAATGCCCTTAACATATGAACATTACTATATAAAAAAAAACTATTTATAGATTGATTGGAGTGGTTGCAATTTTATGCTTGTAGTTCAGCCTCGTTGGTAATCTTGGCTCCCTCCATGGACATACATGAAGAGTAAGCGCAACCACCTAGGGGCAGGAAGTATGTATTTTATGGTACCAATTTGAAAATAAATGGAAAAAGGCCTAAAAAAAGAAAACTATTGCAGCCACCTAATCGACGAACTTATAAGCTTTAATATAATATTTTTGGGGGGTTTTGGGTTTAGATATGCACTAAAATCCCTTTGTGCCCTTCATTCATCTCTGAATCTTCCTTATCAGTGTTCTTAAAGCCACTTTCACATTTTCATTTCTCAGGCTATAGATCACTGGGTTTAGGGTGGGAATACAAAATGTATACAGCACTGAAAACACTTTGTCCTGTTCTATAGAATAAGCGGATTTAGGTCTCATATACATCCCGAGGATGATTCCAAAAAACAGGATGACCACTGTGACATGGGATGAACAAGTAGAAAAGGCCTTGTGTTTTCCTTTGGTGGAACGAATCTTTAAGATGGCAGAGGTAATAAAGACATAAGAAATTATAATGAAGACTAGAGGTGTGAAACCAAAGAGGGCACCAGACGACTGAACGACTGACTCAATGCTCTGAGAGTTACTGCAGGAAAGCTTAAGAAGTGGCTTCAAGTCACAAAATAAATGATTAATGACATTAGACTTACAAAACTTGTGTTGAGTCAACAATGCAGGATAAATGGAGGCATCTAGAAGGCCACAGAGCCAAGAAACCAAAGCCAGACAAGCACAAAGAGAAAAGCTCATAAATGTTGAGTAGCGTAGAGGATGGCAGATGGCAACATACCTGTCAAATGCCATAATGGCAAGCAGACAGTATTCTGAAACAACACATATAATAAAGACGTACATTTGAGTGATACAGCCCAAGTAGGTAATGGTCTGATCCCCTGTTAAGCAGATATGTAGAAGTTTTGGGAGAACAGTTGATATGAGTGTGAGGTCGAGAAAAGAAAGGTTGCACAGGAAGAAGTACATGGGTGTATGGAGCTGAGACTCAGTACATATAACAGTAATGATAGTTGTATTCCCAGACAATGCCATGAAGTATATGAGGAAAAAGGTTGCAAACAGAGGGAGCTGCATGTGAGGTAACTCATAGAATCCCAGGAGCTGAAACTCTTTAAAATCTGTCCCATTCCAGATTTCCATCGAGTACTGCTTAAATGTTTCTAACCTTCTATTAAGGTATAAATTTAACATACATTGACAATACAAGCTTTTGTTGTTTTGGTTTGAAGGCAAATTATTTAAACATTTTCCATAAGGTGAAATAGACACAGTTGTCAACAGATGAAGATTTCTCCTCTATTTCTGTCCCAGTGACAATGATAAACAGGACATATAAGGAGGGTGAATCACCCTGGCAGAGACAAAATGAAAATAAAAAAAGACAGGGGTTCTATACCTTCCAAATTGTTCAGTGTACTTTAAGACTGTACTGACTGTTCTTCAATGGCTCAATTCAATGTCAGTGGTAACATGTCCATGGTAAAAGAGTCAAATCTGTGAGATTTATAGGCCTCCATACTACCAGCTGTTTTTTATACCTTATATTATCTATTTAAGCATACGTTACTCGTCATGAAATGTTTATATCCTAATGTAAGATCCCCTGCAAACACAAGAAGGATATCAAAAAAGGAAAAATGAATATTGTGTGGTTGAATTATATTCCATGGCAAAATTAGGATATATTTTAAAGCAATTCATTTGACATTTTCCAAACATTCACTGCAGGTAAATTTTTCTGTGTTTCAAATGACAGTGACTGATTCATCCCCATTAAATGTTTAGTGATAGTCACATTCACGTTTTTTTAAATATACCCCAGCCTATACTATTCCAAGAATGTCAGTAAGCATTAATTGGGATCACACAGCATACATGCATTAAGGGAAAAATAGCTGATAGGACATCTTGAAATGCTATTGAAACATATTTTGACTTAGCTTTACAATAAATCAAACTCTTTTATTTACTAAATCATAATGGACACAAGTAAGCTCACACATGACCCTAAACGTTATTTAATTATCAAACTATTTCTAGAAATGTCCCATACAGATAGGGTATGCATATGGGCCATACAGATAGGCTGAATGGGCACAAATTCTGAAAGACCAAATCTCATAGAAAGCCATCCTAGAATAGTGGAGGCCGTTATCAGAACAAGGGGAGGTGGCAACTCCATATCACACCTTTGTGACCTATTTGAACATCCCTTTTCAAAGCCATGTAATGAGATATGCCAGATAGAACAGAACTGTATTTATAGTTGTATTATGTCCTGTGGGGTTTATAATGCAGAGCCCTGAAATTATTATTCTTGAAAAGCCATTAGCCTTCAGAGACTGTGTAGGAAGACTTTGATGCATTTTAAAGAGTATGTGTTGCTCTCACACAAAATATTAATTGGTGTCTGCTTCTGCCCTGATGCAAATGTAATAAAATGTTATATTCTGATAAATGTATGTATTTAATACTTATAATGATAGTATTTAGTATATATTTTTTAGTTTCGCACCTTTTTAAATTTTTCTACACATTTTCATGCAGGCTTGCAAAAATGACAGTTGAGATATAATAATCGGGCTAAACCAAAACACTGCTGGGAGTGCTTTTATTGGTCAACTTTTATTTCCATGATTTTAGTAGATCACTAAATTCACTAAAATTGCCCAATCACCAAATCTCATATACTCATTAAAGACAAAAATAAGTTAAATAAAAAAACACCTTTTGCTGCAATATTCAGCTCCAATTCAAATATTTCCCCTGCAGTTCTGTTGTTGGATGTCCTCAGTCAGACAATATTATACCCAATTCCTCTGAGCCAAGGTAACCCTGGACCTATCCCAGCATGTGACTGGACAGTAAAAGAAGGAGCAGTACAGTAGTGAACTCATTTATGCATCACTTTGCTGGTCAGTGGGGTATAAGGGAGGGAGAAGAGGGGCATGGGAGATGGGCAGGTAGGGGCAAGGGGGAAGGAGAATCACCACTCCATCCAGACTTGTTGGGCCCAAGTATGCCCTGTATATTCTCCATCCAGTCTTATGGAGAGTCCGTAATAGACATGTAGAATTTGTTTAGTTCCGAATCAAAATTCAGACACATTTTTCAAAATCTGGACATTCGGACGCATCCAAATTTCCGAATCCCAAAGCATCCAAATGCATCCGAATTTCCGTTTCTGAATGTCGCATCCCGTTCAAATTCTTTTCAAAAACTAAATTGAATCAGACATGTTACTTTTCCGGCCAATCAGATGTGTTTTCCGGTTTAATCCCTCCGAATGTGCCTGAATACGAATTTTTGTTATGGCAACATGGGAGCTATATATATATATATATATATATATATACATATACATATATTACTAAAGCTGAGCCTCCTAGACCCGAATGGCATTCGGGATCCGAATTTCCAAATTGCATTCGGGACCTCCCAAATCCCATTTGTGTCTGGGAGCCTCAGCTTTAGTAATAAATGTATTTGGCTCCCAGACCCGAATGGCATTCGAGGAATTTCTGAAATGCATCTCTTTTAATTTCCTTGTGCATGATTGGGTATTCTTTGCAAAGTGAATTTTCACCACATTCAATAAGCTAAGGAGAAATTCCAGTATATTTGCCTTTAGTAAATCATCCCCAATAGGTTTAACAGAGACCTGGCCTAAGAATAGCTGGATAATGAGTTTAAAAGGTTAAAATGTGTTTACAAATGACAAAAGGGGGTGTTTTTACTGTTTGCTAAATCCTGTTTGATAATAGCTTTGAATGGCATTATTTGTGAAGAGGAAGACAACAAGAAGCCCCTATGTATACTCATTCAAAGAAATAATCATAAAACACTTACTGGGATTTGTTATAAACTTTCTTACACATGGAAGAAGGACTATGTAGCTATGTAAATATAACTAAATTAGGTGACATGAATGTTGATTGGTTTTGAAAGCTTGGTATATCAATTTGGTAAAACAAATGTTACTTTCCCTAATCTATTTTTTATGGGCCAAGATACATGTATTACAAGTCACTGTACACTTTGTTATGCTTATCTTCAGGTGGGTGAAAAACTAAAAACAAAAACCCACACCACCCCCTTTACCTAGTCTCCAAGCTTTATAAAAAAATAATCCCTATTCACTTACCGGAATCCAGGGAGACACACCAGGTCTTGAGTCCTCTTTCTTCTGTACTGTGAAATGGCAGGGTCCTTCCTCTAGTGCCCATGTTACTCTCCGGTGGGCACATCCCAATGACTGATGAAAATGTTAATTGGTAGAGTACTCTCAGGGTCCCAAAGACTTTCATGAGCCATGTCATGATAACATCACAACAAGTGGCAGCAACAAGAGCAATCGGCAGGCCCAGAGTCAAGTGCAAATCAGTTGTCTCTATTTCCTGGGAAGAGGTACTGCGGAGGATCACATGGCAGTGGACTCTGTTAGGAAAATAGGGGGTTAAGTTTTTTTAAAGCATGAATTGGTAGCAGGGAGGTGATATGGAAGGGATTAGGGAGGGTGGCCTTTTTTTTGTAGAAATGGCCTTTATATTATATTATGGCCTTGAAATTTTCAATCTATCTTTTCGTAGAGCCACATGAACATCCTTGTTTCTTAGGCTATAGATTAAAGGATTGAGGGTTGGAATGCAAGATGTATACAAGAGAGCTAGGATTTTGTCCTGCTCTATTGAGTAAGCTGACTTTGGTCTCATATACATACTGAGAACGATCCCAAAAAACAAGGTGATCACTGTAAGATGAGAAGAACATGTTGAGAAGGCCTTGCTCTTTCCCTCTTTAGTCCGTATCTTTAATATACTGTATATGACAAAGACGTAGGTCATTAAGATGAAGACCAAAGGAAAGAATCCAAATATCACTCCAGGCACTAGAATAGCCATTTCTGCCACCCGAGTGCTACTACTGGACAACTTCAGAAGTGCTTTCATATCACAATACAAATGAGTAATTTTTTTGTATTTTGTGAAAGGATATCGTGAAATCAACCCAGTCAAAACAAAAGATTCCAAAACACCCAATATCCATGAACTCAGTGCAAGCTGGAGGCAGGTCTTCATATTAATTAAAGAGGAATAACGCAGTGGACAGCAGATGGCCGCATATCGGTCATAGGCCATGACCGCAAGGAGAAAATACTCAGCCACAACACATATCACAAAGAAAATGACTTGTGTAAACCACCCAATATATGTAATAGGGTGATTTTCAGTTAAGCAGATGTCTAAGAGCTTAGGCATTATGCTTGATGTCAGAGTAATGTCTAGAATGGATAAGTTGGACAGGAAGAAATACATGGGAGTGTGGAGGTTGGAGCAGGAAAATATCACCACAAAAATTGTCAGATTACCAGCCAGTGCCATAAAGTAGACCAGGAGAAATATGGCAAAAAGTATGAGCTGAAATTGTGGCCACTCAGAGAACCCCAGGAGAATAAATTCTGAAGATAATGTTGTATTTCTCACTTCCATTTACCCTATGTAATAATACAAAAAAAATGTCATATGGAATAATTACTTAAAGTACAGTTTTAATCAACATACTGCACCTATATACAGACTACAACCATAAATTAGCTAATAGAGAAGCTCTGACAAGCATCTGAGTTGAAAAACAGCAACAATAAGATGTCTTTCATGTGAATATATTCTTTCAAATGAAGCACTACAAACAAAGACAACCGAAACCTGAAAATAGTAAATTTGTATATGTATAGCATTTTATCTGAAAATCTTAAGATCTCCCTCCAACAAAAATTACCTTTTATTTTTTAGCCTGTCCTTTTATTGCAGGACTTTGTCTGGGACCATGGTATACAGGCTGGGCGGATACTGTGTTTTAGGAGTGGTGGTCAATTTCTTGATATTGGGGGGTGCCAGATGGGACCCCTGATATCACTAGAGGACCACACACAGTATTCAGTTAAGTTAATGCAACAGAAAGCTGTTGGAGACTACAGACATGTAAAAGGAGATAGTCAGGGACTTAAAAAATGCAACACGCTATAGGTGTTGGTCGAGATTTGGAACATGTTTGAGGAACCAGTCTGGGGACACATTACATGAAACTGCTAAAGATCACTGCTATAACAGCCTCTTTATCAATTCCACATTTGTGCTCCTTACTGCCCTTCACTGACCTGAGTAGGAATCTAAGTAAGGAAAACACAGATTACTATCTGTAGTGGCTCTGAAGGTCAGACAATAAGTGTCAAAGGGTCACAGGTTGGACATTAGGGTTTTAGAGCATCAAATGGTCATAAACAAATACTTGTTTTAGAAACCATCATCGTTCAAGTTTGAATGCTGAAAATTCTAGATCCATCAGACTACCCTTTGTGTTCTAGTGATTATATTACAGAGGAGTCTGCAGAAATCCATAATTTTCTCCCCCATTTACATGCCTCTGTATAAAGCCATCTGAGGAGCAAACTATTTGGGCATGAGATGATGAAAGGAAGAATAAATATGATAAGATCTGGGAGAAGTGGGAAGCATATAGAGTTTAAATATAGAGTTTAAATAAAAAGAGGGAAAGTTGTCAAATAAACTATATTAAAATAAAATTGGTATATAGAATTTGATTTTTGTTAGAGGTGGGTATAGAAGGTCCATATAAAAGTAGTAGTTAAAAAGGGAAAGTATATATTGGCATAAAAACTAGACATGGCCTACGATCTGTAAGACAGGGTAGTGAAGGGGTGAGAGAGAATCGAATGTTGGAGGAAGGAAATCAGGGGGTGTAATAATAAATTAATAACATAGAATCCCAATTTAGGGCATCCTTAAACACAGGGAGGAGTGAGAGAGACTATGCACAGAAAAGTGAGAAAGGGATTAAAAATAACATAAACACAAATTAATTTTTGAACATAATAAGAACACAGGAGTATTTGGAAAGTGAGATAAGGGGGTGTAGGGGTACTATGCACTAATTATTTGTTGTAAGTAGGGTTGCACAGATACCAAGTACAGTACTCGGTACAAGTACGAGTAAATGTACCGATACATTTGAGCTCAAAGACTACACTAGAGACAAATTAAAAAATTAGGAGGCAGCGGTCATTTGTAAGGAGCACACTGAGCTCCCGGGATTTGTACATCTCTGTTTTAATGTACGATTTTGTTTTTATAAATATAAATAAAGGGATGCACATATACCAGTTTTGCGAGTACGAGTACTGGTACTTGCCGAGTACTTACAAGTACCAGTACTGATACATTTTTGTTTATTGTCATGTGACAGTTTTTCTAAAACAATATCGACTAATGATTTCAGGATAGTGGTGGAGTGCCAGAGCCAGGTCCCAGCTGCAACCACTGCAACCCTGGTAGTTCTCATGAAAATGCCAAGTATCTGCACTAGTACTCGAAAAGTATCTGTGCATCCCTAGTTGTAAGGAAGATGCAGCAATGTTATAGTAGATTTAAGGTCACTGGAATACGAACAATAGAATGGAAGAGTAGAGTTGAGTCACCAAAATGGGCTGAGGTAAGATAATAGGAGGGTTGGTCCGAGGACTTGTTTGATTTTGTGGTGTTTGCACTAAAGGTTCACATAGAGACACATGTCTATAACACTGATCTACCGAACCTCAGGAGAGTAAGTGTAAGAGAGAGGATGTAGGACGATGAAATGATGGGTGTCTGATAATGTATTTCTGTTGATAATGTATAAATAAGTAATGGAAATTTATTTAAATGTTATAATATTAATGATAAGTAAGAATACTTATTAGAAAACAAATAAGTGTATATTGATGAAACAAGAATAAAAATTATATTATATTATATATTATATCATAGCATATTAAAATAAACTATTTGGTAAACTGGGTGTATATTATATGAAAGTCACACTTTTTTTTAATGCAAGTGAACTCCAGGCAAAGAAAAAGAAACTTAAAATAATCGATGTGTAAAGTCAGTAGGAATTTAGCTGTGTCTGCTTTTTTATTAACTGTATATAAAAAAAAGTTATTGTACCTGTGTGTAGACTCCAACTCCAACTGCATGCAATTTAATTTCATCTAGCAAAGGACTGTCCCATCCACTTTGAATAACATTGTGTACTCAGGAACTGAAGACTCTCACAGTCTTTGTACTCTATTGTACAATTATGTAATATCTTTTTTGCAATTGCTTTTTTCTACCTAGGGTAATGCTGGAAATGAATATAGGATTGTATTTTCATAAATAAAACTCAAATCAATAAATGTATTTTAATAAATAAAATTGTACAAGCAACCCATTTTTTTTGTTTTGTATAGAGTGGGGAAAGATTTAAATCATGTCTGGCTGTTAGAGATGTCCAAGACTATATTAAAGAGATGTCCACTCACTTGCTGTCCTGGTAACAATGGTTTCACCAGACAGCAAGTGAGAAAAAAAATTACTATAAATGAGGGGAAATCTTTCTCTAACTCTAACAGAGCCCCAGATAGCACTACACGGCAGGGCTTCTAATCCTTTCCCACTCTATCATTAACAAAAATATATAGTTTTGACTAGACATACACTTTATCATGCTTGCACAATTGAATACAACAAATGGAATAGTCTAAAGTTAGGCAAACGTGTTCTAAATAGCGTTGAAAAAGCACAAACAAGGGGCACCTTTCCTGGTGCAGATAAATGTATTTAAGTTAAAAACAATAGTGGATGAGAAACATACTCACAAAGGTCGACATGATTAAAGCATTGTAAATGGATGCATGGACCAAAGAAAAAGCCAGTGTTAGCTGCACACCATTAGGACATTTAGGACCAGATTGGGGAGCATAAGAGGAAGATCATAAAAAAGGTGGCCGAACATTCACTCGATGTTCACAGTTCAGCAATAGTCTGTTACATTTTATATAAATATTAACACATTAGTGAACATTACAAGGTCCATTCAGAACTATCCAAAACAAAGCAAGAAAGTTAATTTGCCTCATGCAATATTATGTATATTATTTAGTAAAATACATACATCTAATCATAATTAATTTAGAACAGAGTGCATTAATGCAACAGAGTTGGCATTCATGGTTTCACATCCACATCCAATGGTGACCGCAATATACTACAGTGAACAGATGTCCAGCTAACATAAGCTGACTGCAGAGTCTGCATTGACACTATGGCTGATGCGTTTCTGGGGACACACTGCCTACCTCAGAGCAAATTACATGCTACTACTGTCCTGGTATTTAACAAACTAACTCTCTTTGTTAGTTTAACTCTTTAATCCTCATATGACTAAAATAATGAATTTCTAATAATCCCATTTTGAACTCTGTATGCCTTGCAGTACTCATGGTAATGCACAGGTGTACGTAGGAATGGACTCTTCTAATTTTCCCTTAAAATCACACTAAACTGCAATGCATAGATGTGAAGCTTTCACATAAGAAAAATGGGATTTCTACTAAAAATGCACTTTCATTTGATAAAAATTGAACTGTTTTACTGCAGAAAAAGGAACAAGTATGAAAAGACACTTAAAGATACACTTACCTAGGGATGTATATCAGCCTAGATAGTTGCAAATCAGTTTTTTGCCAATTAAAATTTATTTTAAAAGTTGCCAGTGCAAAGCATGATTTTTTAAATAAAATAAAAAAAATGTTTATAATATTGAATAAAAGTAAATGTGTTTTTTAACAAGTAAAAAAAATAGAAATACATGTTGGTACAAGTTTCCTAATGCATATTGTGTGGATGATGTGGATATCACAGATTTTAAGCTGATATTCTCAGACTGCCTCCTCTATCCTGAAACAATCAGTTTATATAGTCTTGTTTCAAATCCATCGAGACAATCTGAGAAAGTTTTTGGGCACATGGTCACAACATAAAAAGTTAGTTCGTTAGTTATACAAGTTACATGCTGGCATCCTAATAACTTTTTTTAAATGTATAAGAATGAAAATGCAAAAATGTTTTCAAAGGAAAATGTATATGTAATTTTATACTTAACCCAAATTCAGTAACAAATAACAAACGTATAAAGTGGTCTTAGACGTTTGTTAACACTTTGTGGGTTCCCTCACTCTATGTATCTTCTATTATCTCAAGTTAGTTACAAGACCAAATAAATTGGTCAAGCACAATTGTGGGCTCCTGGGGATCACAGACTGTGTCTGGGGATTTGGAGGGTGATGATTCTGGAGAATAGATATCCAATGACATAAGAACAGTGGGTATCCAAGGAATAGTAGAGAATTACAGTGACACTAAACTCTTAAAAATGTATTGAAGTACCTTAACTATTAATAAAAATGTATCTTATGTGTGTATCACTCAGCCATAGAGCCTCAAATCATCTCTGAATTGGTGCTGACACTGTCCTTCCTCCTGGAAGGTGGCTACTTTTGTTCCCCATGGTCCCTGTGTGTGTTGTAAATTAGTCACTGCTCCAAGCTCACTCTTGGGATAGACTACAATCTCATCCCCAGACCATGGGGAACAAAAGTAGTCAGCCTCCAGAAGGAAGGACAGTGTTAGCACCAATTGAGAGATGATTTGAGGATCTACAGCCGAGTGATACACAAATAAGATACATTTTTGTTAATAATTAAGGTACTTAAATACATTTTTAAGGTTTAACTCCTGAGTTTAGTGTCACTTTAATTTTGCGTTAGTGCAGATTAAAATGGACTAGGGAGCAGGCAGAGGACTCATTCAAACAGGCCAGAACTAGAGAGTAGGGTGAGAATCATAGACAAGAAGCACTATAGAGTGTTAGCAGCTACGGGTGGATAAGCTCAGGAACTGTTGGGGGTCTATTCACTAAGCTGCCGAGGGCAGCCGAGTGAACAACTGACCCCAAGTGAAGTGAGCCGAAGACTGTTCGGCTATTCACTTCAAGCTTGTACGGCTGATTTCAGCTGAATATCGGCTGAAATCAGCCGTACATCGGCTTGCTTCACATGGCTTCGGGTCGGCCGAACATGCTAAGCATGTTCGGCTGACACGAAGTGCAGAAGGAGTTCGACTCAGCCGATCCAACATCTGGATCAACTGAGCCGAACCTCCGTCAGGCTACTCACTGCTGTTCGGCTTTCGGCATTCGGCTCGGCAATCCTGCTCGATACCTCTAGAAAAATAGTTTAAAAAGTATCAAAAAAAGAATAGAAAACGATTGTACGGGGCTAGCAGTGACAGCTAGCTCCGTCCAACTGTTTTCTACTTGCCAGGTGGTTCTGCTGCCGTAAAAAAAAAAAAACTCTCCCGGAAATG
Source organism: Nanorana parkeri (assembly GCF_000935625.1). Taxonomy (NCBI): domain Eukaryota; kingdom Metazoa; phylum Chordata; class Amphibia; order Anura; family Dicroglossidae; genus Nanorana; species Nanorana parkeri. The sequence continues at coordinate 143,135 of NW_017307125.1, forward strand.
GATATCACAGATTTTAAGCTGATATTCTCAGACTGCCTCCTCTATCCTGAAACAATCAGTTTATATAGTCTTGTTTCAAATCCATCGAGACAATCTGAGAAAGTTTTTGGGCACATGGTCACAACATAAAAAGTTAGTTCGTTAGTTATACAAGTTACATGCTGGCATCCTAATAACTTTTTTTAAATGTATAAGAATGAAAATGCAAAAATGTTTTCAAAGGAAAATGTATATGTAATTTTATACTTAACCCAAATTCAGTAACAAATAACAAACGTATAAAGTGGTCTTAGACGTTTGTTAACACTTTGTGGGTTCCCTCACTCTATGTATCTTCTATTATCTCAAGTTAGTTACAAGACCAAATAAATTGGTCAAGCACAATTGTGGGCTCCTGGGGATCACAGACTGTGTCTGGGGATTTGGAGGGTGATGATCCAGGAGAATCAGAGAATAGATATCCAATGACATAAGAACAGTGGGTATCCAAGGAATAGTAGAGAATTACAGTGACACTAAACTCTTAAAAATGTATTGAAGTACCTTAACTATTAATAAAAATGTATCTTATGTGTGTATCACTCAGCCATAGAGCCTCAAATCATCTCTGAATTGGTGCTGACACTGTCCTTCCTCCTGGAAGGTGGCTACTTTTGTTCCCCATGGTCCCTGTGTGTGTTGTAAATTAGTCACTGCTCCAAGCTCACTCTTGGGATAGACTACAATCTCATCCCCAGACCATGGGGAACAAAAGTAGTCAGCCTCCAGAAGGAAGGACAGTGTTAGCACCAATTGAGAGATGATTTGAGGATCTACAGCCGAGTGATACACAAATAAGATACATTTTTGTTAATAATTAAGGTACTTAAATACATTTTTAAGGTTTAACTCCTGAGTTTAGTGTCACTTTAATTTTGCGTTAGTGCAGATTAAAATGGACTAGGGAGCAGGCAGAGGACTCATTCAAACAGGCCAGAACTAGAGAGTAGGGTGAGAATCATAGACAAGAAGCACTATAGAGTGTTAGCAGCTACGGGTGGATAAGCTCAGGAACTGTTGGGGGTCTATTCACTAAGCTGCCGAGGGCAGCCGAGTGAACAACTGACCCCAAGTGAAGTGAGCCGAAGACTGTTCGGCTATTCACTTCAAGCTTGTACGGCTGATTTCAGCTGAATATCGGCTGAAATCAGCCGTACATCGGCTTGCTTCACATGGCTTCGGGTCGGCCGAACATGCTAAGCATGTTCGGCTGACACGAAGTGCAGAAGGAGTTCGACTCAGCCGATCCAACATCTGGATCAACTGAGCCGAACCTCCGTCAGGCTACTCACTGCTGTTCGGCTTTCGGCATTCGGCTCGGCAATCCTGCTCGATACCTCTAGAAAAATAGTTTAAAAAGTATCAAAAAAAGAATAGAAAACGATTGTACGGGGCTAGCAGTGACAGCTAGCTCCGTCCAACTGTTTTCTACTTGCCAGGTGGTTCTGCTGGTGGTTAGATGCCGAACAGCAGTGAGTGAATAGCCGAATGCCGCTGAGTGGCATTCGGCTC
>NW_017307125.1:144697-151577 GCF_000935625.1 Nanorana parkeri
TTTTTTTTTTTTTTCTTCTGACATTGGCTGCCATCAGAACAAAAAACAAACAAACAAAAGCATAGGAATGCATAGCTACATTCCTATTGGCTATTTCAATTTGCAGGTCCCTTTCTGCTGATTGACAGCAGCAGTGGGCGGGTGCAATAGCTAGTTTGCTATTGGCTATTGCAAATTGAAATAGCCAATAGGAATGTAGCTATGCATTCCTATGTCAGAAGAAAAAAAAAAGACAACGAAGCAGGGAAAGTTTTCCTTTCGGCCAGCTTCGCCTTTCACCTCAGCTCAGTCAAGCCGATGCATATGCCTTTGGCTCGACTGAGCCGCTCGGCCGACTTCGGGAGCTGTACGGGCTGTAGTGAATAGCCCGTACAGCAGCCCTTCGGTTCTACTGAACCGAAGGGGTCCTGGGGCCGGAGCTAGCCAAAGGACCAGCCAAAGCTATGGCTAGATCCTTCGGCAGCTTAGTGAATAGACCGCTAAGTGTATGGTTTGCCAGGGGAGACTGTCTAAGGTACTGCTGGGAATTTTGCAACAGGACATTTGCCTATCAATTCCAAGTCCCTATAAATTCCCTAGCTGCCAAACACCAACAAAGCGGAAAGAGTAGAGTGTCAATACACAGCAAAGAAACAGATTAAATAAGCGGCCATCACAGGAGTTCATGTGGGCAGCAAAGGATGAAATAAAGGTTAGAACAATATTTGTTTTAAGGGCTACATCAGTGGCGTCACAACGGGGGTGGAGGGGGTGCAGCCCGCACAGGGTGCCAACATTGGAGGGGTGACACCAAAATGACTCGCAGTCATTTTGGTGTCACCCCCCCTCTGAAAAGTCGGGTGCTCGGTCATGGACCAAACACCCGACAGTATCAGGAGAGAGAAGGGGACCCGGCGGCATACCTTATCCCGCCGGGTGACTGTCCCCTCCTCTCTCTGCCGGCATCCATCACCAAGATGGCCACCGGCAGGTATCAGAATACTGCATCGCACGCGCGCGTGGTGATATCACACGCATGTGCAGTGACGTCTCGGCGGGGTGACACTCGGTTACCGCTCCGGGTGTCACCCAGCCTCGGGACGCCCCTGGGCTACATCAGTTATTAATGATACACAGTAATGATTCAGAAAGTAGGGAAATGAGCAGTGTTTACCACTCCAAACCCAATGGACATCCAAGAGTCATGGTCTATATTTAGGACTTTAAGAGAATCCCACTGCAAGGTTTACAGTTGGTGCTAGAAGGTCTGTATTCTCAAGTTACAGTGCTTAGGTAGCACTGAGCTTTGAACGTTAGGTAACTTAACTCAATATATATTGGTGAAACACTTGACCAGATTTTGGAAGGTATTTAGATGAAATTTCTTATAAAGGTTGTATTTGTTACTTGTAGCCCTGATGAAGAAGAATAAGCAAAGCCCCTGAAATGCGTTAAATAGAAAAGCTCTCTTAATTCTACCAAACTTACTCCAGGTTACGTCAGACACCCCAACACAGAAACACCAACAGAGCTCAGACTCTCAACAATATCAGTTATATCTATAAAGTACAAAGAGGTATATGAGCGTCAGAATCCAGTGTTTGAATCCCATGCAACAACGTAACCACACCAGTAATTTGCAATGAGGAATTCAGACTTCATATTGCATAAAATAAAATACCAGTGAGCAGGTGAAACAGCTGACAGGTAACACATAAATACATAGGGAAGAATTTATCAAAACTGGAGCAGAAGAATCTGGAACAATGGCAACCAATCAGCTTCTCTCTTCAGTTTGTTCAGTTAAGGTTTGAAAATGAAAGGTGGATGCTGATTGGTTGTCATGCACAGCTGCTCCAGATTTTGTCTGCTTCCGTTTTTAAAAATTCCCCTCATAATGTCTACTAGTAAGGATATGGCAGGGAAAACAACAGTAGCAACAACAATTTAGGCTATAAAAAGCTATTTATAAAGATATACAAAGCCTAGACTAGAATAACAGGCATTGTGCAATTGAGATAGGGTAAGAGCAGGAAAGTTAAAGGAAAAGCCAGGCAGGTTAAAGGGATCAAAGCTGTATTTACGTATACTTCCTGTCCCATAATCCAACGTTTTGTGCTTCTCACCTCTACATCAGTCACACTAACATGACCAGACATAAAAGCCACTTAAAGTGGCAATAAACTCAGGCGTTCAACCTTAACCATGCATTCAAGTACCTTTCCAATTAACAAAAGTGTATCTTATTTGTGTATCACACGGGTGTAGAATCTCAAATCATCTCTGAATTGGTGCTGACACTGTCCTTCCTTCTGGAGGGTGGCTACTTTTGTTCCCCATTGTCCTTGTGTGTGTTGTAAAGTAGCCACCGCTCCAAGCTCGCTCCTGTGATGGACTACAATCTCATGTTTTGTTTACTAATTTGTATTGCGATTGTGGTCCATCACAGGAGTGAGCTTGCTTGAAGTGGTAGCAACACACACAGGAATCATATGGATTAAATGTAGCCACCCTCCAGAAGAAAAGAAAATGTCATCATGAATTCTGCAATCATTTGAGGATCACAACAGTGATATGCAAATAAGGTAATTTTTTTTAAATGGGAAATGCATTTTTAAGGTTTAACTCCTGAGTTTAGTGTCATTTTAAGGCACACAAAGGTTGGGAACAGGGAGGCTAAAAAAACAGTTTGCCCATTCTGCATCAGTGCAGTCAACTCACTCTTCTAACAGTTTGGTTCTAGGTATTTGAACCCAGAGCGAGTAATTTGTTTGTGCACAGTCCAGGGACGGCAACAATGAGGGCTTAGCCAGCTTGCACTGACAGGTAGGGCATCATTTTTTATCATCTTATAATTCATGGTAATAGGTTAAATACAGTCAAAAACATGATGTGTAGGTTGCAGTATGCAGTTGCTTGTCAAACTATTACTACTGGTATGGTTTGCCAAGCAGAAATCCAACCTTGTGCAGGGTAGCGGGCGAAACTGGCAGCCAAAAAGAACATAGTGAACACAGGAAGGGTAACCTTTAAATGCTAAGACATCTGACTGCAGGAGGTATGTAATTAAAAAGCCCTCCAGCAGTAAATGCAGGCAGCCACCCATTGGTGGTTGCTGAAACAAAAATCTGGTAGTTGCTTATAGCTGAACACAAGGCAGGTATAAACGACACAAGTTAGTCAAGCTCTGCAGTCAATAAATGGATTTTAAATGCAAGCACTGTAAGTACCTGAAGTTGACCTGGTGTTAGGCTCTTGTAGTTCCTATACAGCAGGATTGGTGTTTGAGAGGAAGAAGCAGACCAAGGAGCTAATCAGTTCATATAGTGACAAGGAACATGCTGATAGAAAGACAATGCAGAGTGACAGAGGTGAACTCCTCACTGTTCTGCTTTTCCTTTCACTCTCTAGTAACAGGTTGAAGTGGGTTCAGGGTGGCCGGGGCTCAGAGGAATAGGGTTAAATTATGCTGGCCATCAGACTGTGAATATCTAGTGGCATAAAGATAGTACTGTGGGAGAGATCTCATGAGTGAAAGTGAATATTGTAGCAAAAGCTTAATTTTATTTTTCAAAGAACTATTTATTTTTAGCAAAAAATACAATTTTCCCCAAAAGGGGATCCCACCGTTCCTTCAAAGTATGCAACAAATATTTATAAAAATATATTTATTGTAATATATAGAAATAGGGGACCCTCCTTCACAATATCCTGCACATTTTACTAAACCTTCCTTTCCCCATTTACATGTCTATTTATTGTTACTTTGTTATTTTGGTTGAAGGTTCTGCTTTAACCCCTTCATGACTGAGGCCCTTTTTTCCATTTTTGCACCCATGTTATATTCCACATTTTAGGCCTACAGGGGGAACTGTAGGTTAGTTACATTGAATATTTAGTATGACAAAGGATTCCTAGAGAACTTTGGGTTATATGAAAAGACAGCACAAGAGAAGATTCTTGCATTTAGAATTCTTACTTTTTAACAACAGTCCCGGCATTGATAAAATGAAACAAATGATCTATACAAATCCTCTATACATTCCCTTTAATTATGTGTTTCTCATGCATTAAGGAACTTTTGTCCAGTTCAGATGTTTACAAGCAGATTAAGAAACATTTGTTTGTCTGAAGGCCATGTCCAGTTGCAGCAATCATCCCCGGTCCAAACATTCAGACTGGAATTGGCTGGGTTGGAATTTCGGGGAGATTTATTTTGACTTTCCATGAGCGAGGCTAATGCTAGGGTTTTCTGTAGAGTGTTCCTCCTTCCTCCTCCATGTGCCCAAGCATGCAAGTCGGTCCAAAGAAGATGATCATGCCACATATATTCGTTGAAAAGATTGTACAGCTACCAAACTGTGTATGACCTGCTGTCCGAATGGAGATAAACTTTACATGAAGCACAAAACCCCTTTATTTCTTAAAGTAAAACTCCTGTAAGCCCAGCCTGTAATTTTTCATGGCCCTCAGGGGTCAAATCATTATGCAGGCTGGGCTCACAGTACTCCTGGAGTTCCACTGACCACACATATATAGACAAATAAGTACCACTGATTTCAACAATTTCTCTAGATACAAACAGGCTGTAACTAGTGTAGCGCCCTCTAAAATGTCACTACTAAATCTAGGGAATATCTGGATTGTAGCCAGTCTAGATGCTGATTATACAGAGTTCTGCATTCTACTGAGTTTGCTGGATTGATTGCTCCTCCTGTTGCTGAGGAAAAGGGAGCCTTAGCATACAGTGAGGGAGGATCCATCCTCAGACTGTAACTGTGTACCTGACCCTGACCAATCCCTGAGTAGGATGACTTAGAGGCATGGTTGAGGGCAGGTGATAAAAGGTTTGGGGAGACTGTGCAGAACTCTTTCCCTCCTGGGGCCTCTCCCTAGGAGGCCTATGCGATTCAAGTGACTGGCCTGGGCCTCAGCACATGGCAGGTGCTGAGGGGCCCAAAGGCCTAGGACACCACAGATACGTTACTTGGGCCCATACACGTGGCAGGTGTTGGGTGCCTCGATCTAGAGGAAATTACTACATATATGGCGTGCACCTCAGCAAGTGGCAGATGTTGAGGGCACAGAGATTCCCGATACTTCTGAGAAGAGACCTGATGGAAGCTGGGCTGGAGGTGGAGTCTTCTTGTCGTGGAGTGTCGCAGAGGAGCTGGTGAGAGTTACCGTCTGGACCTTACAAGAGAGATCCCTCACCCTATTCCAGGTATCTGCTATAGAAGAAGCCAGCGGTTCTTACCTGAGTCCAGAGATAGCTACCTTTCTCCTATGAGTTACTGGACCGTCCTGGCTGTTCGTAGTATTGTTAAAACCATTGGTCACTCTGACCGGATCCTGGTGCTATTGACCTTAGCGGTTGCTAAGGGAGGAAGCAGTCCTCTGAAGAATTCATCCGGGCATCCTACAGATCCTAAACCCTCTCTCTCCTGTTGAATCTGCAAATAAATATCCCAAAAGACCCTAAGACTTGAGCCTGTTTGTTACGGAGTGTCGGGGTTGCTAGTTCTGAGTAAAGGGGCCGTTGGTTGGTGTAAACAAGTAGGAGAACCTATTTCATATTCAGCGGCTCCTTCGGGGGTGAGCGCTACACTTATTTTTCTGTATATTAATGTAATATCCACTGTTTTTATCTTTAGCAATTACTAAGCTTTTACAGTCAAACTTTCTAATGGGTACAGACGTATCTTGCAAGCATTTACAACCAAAAGCTAAAAGACTTTATGGGTTTGATTTACTAAAGACAAATATGTTAAAGGAGAACTATGGGGTCAGTGTTTTTCCCCATAGTTCTCCTTAGGGTAACGGGAGGACACAAACTAGCGTCCTCCCGTTACCCTAAGCTCAGTATACCGCGAGTTACAGCTCACGGTATACTGAGATGCCGCAGCCGGAGCGGATCCCAGCCTCGACGTCGAGATCCGCCCAGCTGCGTGAGTGACAGCTGGCTCTGCCTATCTAGAGGCAGAGCCAGCTGTACCCGCCCCCTCCCCCATCCGTTCCGCCAGTCAGTGCTGGCAGATCGGAGCGGGGAGAGGGGAATCCAGCCCCTCCCCCTGTCACGGCAGAGAGCCGTAACAGGATCGAGAGGTGAGCGAACCCGGTATGTGTTCGCTCACCTCCCGATCTACTGAGCTGACCTGTGACAGTCTCATTGTCACAGGTCGGCTAGAACTATGAGGTGAGTGGAAATCAATCATCTCATAGTTCTCCTTTAACTTTGCTATGGAACTTTCACTCCACAAGGGAGTTTTCCCTCAGCTTTGTGAATGTGTTGAAAATTCACTTTGTAAAGAATACCCAATCACATGCAAGAAAAATAAAAAACAGTATTTTTGCTTGCACATGATTCGATATTGGAAATCAACAGAGCTTCACCTCCTTCAATAACCTAAGGAAAAATGCTCTTGCAAAGTGAGCAACCTATTTCCCTTTAATAAATCAATCCCTGTATTTCTGTATTCAGAATATCTTACAATCAGAATATCTAAAAACTGGTTTACGAAAAAAAAGATTTCAAGGGATTTGGCTAGCAATAAAAATACCATACCAAGAATATTGGGGATCTACCGAAAGTGAATATTTTGCAACAATGAGAAGAACTGGAAATTTAGAGAAGATCTTGTCTCTGGCTGCGCAAGTGCTTGCTGGGACCAGTGCAGTTTAGGATCCAGATGGGTAACAAAAGAAGTTGAAGAAGTAAATCTCTCAAAAAGGTTAGTCCTAAAATCCCACACTAATAAATATGCCTGTTTGGCTGATCTATAGACACAAGTTCAGGAATTATTCTCTAGCAACCAGGACAATTACTGCTGTAGCAAACTGGGAACAAGTAATGCACGGGCCGAGTAGTTAATGGCAGTGGTCTGTTGTTGTGTTCTTTCAC
>NW_017307125.1:151593-153879 GCF_000935625.1 Nanorana parkeri
CTGGAAGAAGCAAAGGAGAAGATGGCATTGGCAAGGGATTGTGCAGATTATAGGTCTGCTTTAATTCCAGGGACTGCAAGTTAGCATTTTCAGAGATACTACCATTCAGAAATACTACTACCACTATATTCTACACTTGTGAGACATAACAGGGTTAGGGAAGGAAATTAGGGGGTTATGCCTGATGAGTGCTCTCACGAGAAATGTATTGTTGCCTATAGCAACCTATCAGCTTCCCATTGTCATGTGTACGATCTATAGCTTTAAAATGTAACTAAAATTCAAATTGGTTTAAATAGGCAACATAAAGTTTTCTAGTTAGTGCATTTCCCATATGCAAGCCCCTAGTTAGATGAGATTTCAGTGCAGGGAAAAGGGCTTAAGAAAGGTTGAAGAACATGTTGAAAAAGCCTTGCTCTTTCCCTCTTTAGATTGTATCTTTAATATACTGTCAATGACAAAGACGTAGGTCACTATGATGAAGACCAAAGGAAAGAATCCAAAGATTACTCCGGACACTAGAATAGCCACCTCTGCTTCCTCAGTGCTGCTGATGGACAACGTCAGAAGTGGCTTCATATCACAAAACAAATGATTAATTTTTGGGGATTTGGTGAACGGATAGTGTGAAATCAACCCAGTAAACATCAGGGATTCTAAAATGCCAAATCCCCATGAAGTCAAAGCAAGCTGGAGGCAAGTCTTTCTTTTCATTAAATATGAATAACGCAATGGACAGCAGATGGCTGCATATCGGTCATAGGCCATGACCGCAAGGAGAAAATACTCAGCCACAACACATATCACAAAGAAGAACACTTGAGTGAGGCATCCAAGAAATGTGATAGATTGGTTTTCAGTTAGGCAGATGTCTAAAAGCTTGGGCATAATGGTTGATGTGAGAGTAATGTCAAGGATGGATAAGTTGCACAAGAAGAAATACATGGGAGTGTGGAGGTTAGAGCTGGAATATATTATCAAAAAAATGGCCAAATTTCCAGAGAGGGCCATTAGGTAGACCAGGAGAAATATCACCAATAGGATAGGGTGAAGTTGTGGCCACTCATAGAACCCCAGGAGGATGAATTCTGAAAACAATGTTGTGTTTCCCTCTTCCATTTACTTTTTCTGCAGTAGGACAAACAATATGCAAATACTGTAAGCACAATTTGAATTACCTAAATGTGACCATAACAGGCTACATGCTTCTTCAGATTAGGCTGACGTAAACTTCAAATATAACTTCTGTAAATGAGCTTATGTTTGGTCTCTGTATACAGCCATGTGATTTGTAAAATAATTGGTAGGGTGGTTGCCTATCACTTGAATGTGACACCTTCCCTAAGGAGAAGACTGGATGGGAGGCACTGAATCTAGGAACGCTTGTAAGTGGAATTTGTGGAATAAGGTCATTCATTGGATGAATACAGTAATTTTGATTATGAGTCCATGTGTGATTTTGTACCCCTGTACCCCTGAATGTTATGGTCTCCAAGGAAATCATCTAAGTGTTTCTTGAATGATTCCACACTCTTTGCTGAAATCCCGGTCTGTGCCAGTGAGCTCCATACCTTAACCGCTCTAACTGAGAAGAACCAACCCCTTGCGCCCGTGTGCTGAAATTTTTTCTCCACCAATTTTAGGTGGTGGCCTGTAGTCTTTGTTATGGGGTTAACTGTAAAGAGTTTAAAAATTCACTTTGTAAAGAATACCCAATCACATGCAAGAAAAATAAAAAACAGTATTTTTGCTTGCACATGATTCGATATTGGAAATCAACAGAGCTACACCTCCTTCAATAACCTAAGGAAAAATGCTCTTGCAAAGTGAGCAACCTATTTCCCTTTAATAAATCAATCCCTCTATTTCTGTATTCAGAATATCTTACAATCAGAATATCTAAAAACTGGTTTACGAAAAAAAAGATTTCAAGGGATTTGGCTAGCAATAAAAATACCATACCAAGAATATTGGGGATCTACCGAAAGTGAATATTTTGCAACAATGAGAAGAACTGGAAATTTAGAGAAGATCTTGTCTCTGGCTGCGCAAGTGCTTGCTGGGACCAGTGCAGTTTAGGATCCAGATGGGTAACAAAAGAAGTTGAAGAAGTAAATCTCTCAAAAAGGTTAGTCCTAAAATCCCACACTAATAAATATGCCTGTTTGGCTGATCTATAGACACAAGTTCAGGAATTATTCTCTAGCAACCAGGACAATTACTGCTGTAGCAAACTGGGAACAAGTAATGCACGGGCCGAGTAGTTAATGGCAGTGGTCTGTTGTT
>NW_017307125.1:154041-158014 GCF_000935625.1 Nanorana parkeri
GGGGCAATCAAGATGGTCAAAGATGCTGATCCTGGAAGAAGCTAAGTAGAAGATGGCATTGGCAAGGGATTGTGCAGATTATAGGTCTGCTTTAATTCCAGGGACTGCAAGTTAGCATTTTCAGAGATACTACCATTCAGAAATACTACTACCACTATATTCTACACTTGTGAGACATAACAGGGTTAGGGAAGGAAATTAGGGGGTTATGCCTGATGAGTGCTCTCACGAGAAATGTATTGTTGCCTATAGCAACCTATCAGCTTCCCATTGTCATGTGTACGATCTATAGCTTTAAAATGTAACTAAAATTCAAATTGGTTTAAATAGGCAACATAAAGTTTTCTAGTTAGTGCATTTCCCATATGCAAGCCCCTAGTTAGATGAGATTTCAGTGCAGGGAAAAGGGCTTAAGAAAGGTTGAAGAACATGTTGAAAAAGCCTTGCTCTTTCCCTCTTTAGATTGTATCTTTAATATACTGTCAATGACAAAGACGTAGGTCACTATGATGAAGACCAAAGGAAAGAATCCAAAGATTACTCCGGACACTAGAATAGCCACCTCTGCTTCCTCAGTGCTGCTGATGGACAACGTCAGAAGTGGCTTCATATCACAAAACAAATGATTAATTTTTGGGGATTTGGTGAACGGATAGTGTGAAATCAACCCAGTAAACATCAGGGATTCTAAAATGCCAAATCCCCATGAAGTCAAAGCAAGCTGGAGGCAAGTCTTTCTTTTCATTAAATATGAATAACGCAATGGACAGCAGATGGCTGCATATCGGTCATAGGCCATGACCGCAAGGAGAAAATACTCAGCCACAACACATATCACAAAGAAGAACACTTGAGTGAGGCATCCAAGAAATGTGATAGATTGGTTTTCAGTTAGGCAGATGTCTAAAAGCTTGGGCATAATGGTTGATGTGAGAGTAATGTCAAGGATGGATAAGTTGCACAAGAAGAAATACATGGGAGTGTGGAGGTTAGAGCTGGAATATATTATCAAAAAAATGGCCAAATTTCCAGAGAGGGCCATTAGGTAGACCAGGAGAAATATCACCAATAGGATAGGGTGAAGTTGTGGCCACTCATAGAACCCCAGGAGGATGAATTCTGAAAACAATGTTGTGTTTCCCTCTTCCATTTACTTTTTCTGCAGTAGGACAAACAATATGCAAATACTGTAAGCACAATTTGAATTACCTAAATGTGACCATAACAGGCTACATGCTTCTTCAGATTAGGCTGACGTAAACTTCAAATATAACTTCTGTAAATGAGCTTATGTTTGGTCTCTGTATACAGCCATGTGATTTGTAAAATAATTGGTAGGGTGGTTGCCTATCACTTGAATGTGACACCTTCCCTAAGGAGAAGACTGGATGGGAGGCACTGAATCTAGGAACGCTTGTAAGTGGAATTTGTGGAATAAGGTCATTCATTGGATGAATACAGTAATTTTGATTATGAGTCCATGTGTGATTTTGTACCCCTGTACCCCTGAATGTTATGGTCTCCAAGGAAATCATCTAAGTGTTTCTTGAATGATTCCACACTCTTTGCTGAAATCCCGGTCTGTGCCAGTGAGCTCCATACCTTAACCGCTCTAACTGAGAAGAACCAACCCCTTGCGCCCGTGTGCTGAAATTTTTTCTCCACCAATTTTAGGTGGTGGCCTGTAGTCTTTGTTATGGGGTTAACTGTAAAGAGTTTGTTAATAATGTTGCCTTTACCATTGAACATTTTATACAAGAAAATCATGTCCCCACTTAATCTCCTTACTTCCAAAGAGAACATATTTAATTTTAACAGCCTTGTTTTATAGCTCTGGTCCTCCAACCCCTTGATGAGTTTGGTTGCCCTCCACTGGACTTTTTCTAGCTCAAGGACATCTTTTCTGAGGACTGGTGACCAAAACTGGACCGCGTACTCCAGATGAGGCCGAACCAGTGATCTGTAAAGTGACAAAATTATAGTCTTGTCCCTGCAATACATTCCCTTCTAAATACAAGACAGGACTCTACTTGCTTTGTTTGCAGCAGCCTGGCACTGCAAGCTATTCTTCAATCTGTGGTCTACAATGACCCCCAAATCTTTCTCCATTACTGACTTCCCTAGTGGCATACCTATAAGTGTATAGCCCATTTGCCTATTTTTAACTACAAAGTGCATTACTTTTCATTTATCTACATTAAACCTCATCTGCCATACAGTTGCCCACTGCCCTATTTTATCCAGGTCCTCCTGTAATGTTACAGTGTCTATGTCCGTGTATATTACCCTCCCAATTTTGGTATCATCAGCAAACACTGAAACATGGCTATTCACTCCCTCCCCGATATCATTAATGAACAGGTTGAACACCATAGGGCCCAGCACAGCACCCTGAGGCACACCACTCATGACCTCAGCCCAGTCTGAAAAGGTGCCATTTATCGATACTCTATGTACACGTTCATGTAACCAGTTTTCTATCCACGTGCACACTATTTCATCTATGCCCATAGACCTTAACTTGTATAACAAGCGTTTATGTGGCACCGTACCAAATGCTTTGGAAATATCCAGATGCACTACATACAGCGGCCTCCCACCATCCAGATCTCTACTTACCCCTTTGTAAAAGGTTAGCAGATTGGTCTGGCAAGATTGATCCTTCCTAAATCCATGCTGGTTATCAGTTATACCATTTTCCCTAATACTTTGCATACTATGGATGTCAGGCTAACTTGTCTGTAGTTCCCGGGTTGGCATCTTGACCCTTTTTTGAATATAGGTACCACATTAGCCCTCCGCCAGTCACTTGGCACTCTACCAGTCATTATGGATGCCTTAAAAATGAGGAACAATGGTCTTGTTATTACCTGGCTGAGTTCTTTGAGTACCTTGGGAAGTAGATTATCAGGTCCTAATGCTTTATTCGCATTAAGTAGTTTAAGCCTATGTTGTATCCTGGTTTCCGTCAACTACTGAGGTATATTTTCTGTTAAATTATGTGTTTTATCGTGTACATTAAACCCGTCTTTTTCCTTAGTGAATACCGACGAGAAAAAAGTATTTAGCGCCTCTGCCCTCTCCCTGTCGTTTGTGACTAACCTCCCATTTTCGTCCTTTATTGGGCCTATCTGCTCCTTTCTTGCCTTTTATCTCAATATTTCTTTATTAAAGTCAAGTCATGTAATACAGCAAGATGACATTTGGTAATAAAAATACTCACAGGTGTATGAAACATTAACCAGTCAGTAGTGTTAACAGTAAAAGAAACATACATAGATTATTATGCCGTATCAAGCTGAGTATTCAATACGTATTTCTTTCTAATAAACTTGGAAGGGGGAAACATGAGGGGGGTAGGGGGGAGAGAAGACAAAGAGGGGTAAAGTAAAGTATGTACCAGTTGTGTACTTTCAAATAGAGGAAATCAGACATTGCAATAGGGGTGTATAATCCATTTTTTCCATGCCGAAAAGAATGCAGGATAAGTGTTACTCTTCATTGCAAACATTTTCTCATAGGAGTATTGGGTATTAATCAGCATAATCAGGTCTCTGATGTTTGGGGGAGTTGGTTGTAACCATCTCCGAGTAATTAACAATTTGGCTGCATATAGGATATGTATGATGATAGTGCGAATATCAGGTAGGAAATTTTCAATGTCGATATGTAGGATGGCGAGTTCTGGACATGGGGAGATAGGCGATGGGGTAAAATGGGAGATTATACGAAAGACTTTGTTCCAAAACCCACGGAGGGACCTACAATGCCAAAGAATGTGTGAGAGTGACCCAATGCTTCCACATAGTCTCCAGCAGAGCGGAGAGTTGGAGTTAGAGAATTTCGACAGTTTGTATGGAGTGTGGTACCACCTATGTACAGTTTTTTGTAGAAGTTCCCAGTGGTTGGAGCAGTGGGATGCTTTGTGGGACAATTGAAGTGCGAGTTTCCACTGTGACTCTGAGAAAGATTT
>NW_017307125.1:159605-176006 GCF_000935625.1 Nanorana parkeri
CTGGAAGAAGCAAAGGAGAAGATGGCATTGGCAAGGGATTGTGCAGATTATAGGTCTGCTTTAATTCCAGGGACTGCAAGTTAGCATTTTCAGAGATACTACCATTCAGAAATACTACTACCACTATATTCTACACTTGTGAGACATAACAGGGTTAGGGAAGGAAATTAGGGGGTTATGCCTGATGAGTGCTCTCACGAGAAATGTATTGTTGCCTATAGCAACCTATCAGCTTCCCATTGTCATGTGTACGATCTATAGCTTTAAAATGTAACTAAAATTCAAATTGGTTTAAATAGGCAACATAAAGTTTTCTAGTTAGTGCATTTCCCATATGCAAGCCCCTAGTTAGATGAGATTTCAGTGCAGGGAAAAGGGCTTAAGAAAGGTTGAAGAACATGTTGAAAAAGCCTTGCTCTTTCCCTCTTTAGATTGTATCTTTAATATACTGTCAATGACAAAGACGTAGGTCACTATGATGAAGACCAAAGGAAAGAATCCAAAGATTACTCCGGACACTAGAATAGCCACCTCTGCTTCCTCAGTGCTGCTGATGGACAACGTCAGAAGTGGCTTCATATCACAAAACAAATGATTAATTTTTGGGGATTTGGTGAACGGATAGTGTGAAATCAACCCAGTAAACATCAGGGATTCTAAAATGCCAAATCCCCATGAAGTCAAAGCAAGCTGGAGGCAAGTCTTTCTTTTCATTAAATATGAATAACGCAATGGACAGCAGATGGCTGCATATCGGTCATAGGCCATGACCGCAAGGAGAAAATACTCAGCCACAACACATATCACAAAGAAGAACACTTGAGTGAGGCATCCAAGAAATGTGATAGATTGGTTTTCAGTTAGGCAGATGTCTAAAAGCTTGGGCATAATGGTTGATGTGAGAGTAATGTCAAGGATGGATAAGTTGCACAAGAAGAAATACATGGGAGTGTGGAGGTTAGAGCTGGAATATATTATCAAAAAAATGGCCAAATTTCCAGAGAGGGCCATTAGGTAGACCAGGAGAAATATCACCAATAGGATAGGGTGAAGTTGTGGCCACTCATAGAACCCCAGGAGGATGAATTCTGAAAACAATGTTGTGTTTCCCTCTTCCATTTACTTTTTCTGCAGTAGGACAAACAATATGCAAATACTGTAAGCACAATTTGAATTACCTAAATGTGACCATAACAGGCTACATGCTTCTTCAGATTAGGCTGACGTAAACTTCAAATATAACTTCTGTAAATGAGCTTATGTTTGGTCTCTGTATACAGCCATGTGATTTGTAAAATAATTGGTAGGGTGGTTGCCTATCACTTGAATGTGACACCTTCCCTAAGGAGAAGACTGGATGGGAGGCACTGAATCTAGGAACGCTTGTAAGTGGAATTTGTGGAATAAGGTCATTCATTGGATGAATACAGTAATTTTGATTATGAGTCCATGTGTGATTTTGTACCCCTGTACCCCTGAATGTTATGGTCTCCAAGGAAATCATCTAAGTGTTTCTTGAATGATTCCACACTCTTTGCTGAAATCCCGGTCTGTGCCAGTGAGCTCCATACCTTAACCGCTCTAACTGAGAAGAACCAACCCCTTGCGCCCGTGTGCTGAAATTTTTTCTCCACCAATTTTAGGTGGTGGCCTGTAGTCTTTGTTATGGGGTTAACTGTAAAGAGTTTGTTAATAATGTTGCCTTTACCATTGAACATTTTATACAAGAAAATCATGTCCCCACTTAATCTCCTTACTTCCAAAGAGAACATATTTAATTTTAACAGCCTTGTTTTATAGCTCTGGTCCTCCAACCCCTTGATGAGTTTGGTTGCCCTCCACTGGACTTTTTCTAGCTCAAGGACATCTTTTCTGAGGACTGGTGACCAAAACTGGACCGCGTACTCCAGATGAGGCCGAACCAGTGATCTGTAAAGTGACAAAATTATAGTCTTGTCCCTGCAATACATTCCCTTCTAAATACAAGACAGGACTCTACTTGCTTTGTTTGCAGCAGCCTGGCACTGCAAGCTATTCTTCAATCTGTGGTCTACAATGACCCCCAAATCTTTCTCCATTACTGACTTCCCTAGTGGCATACCTATAAGTGTATAGCCCATTTGCCTATTTTTAACTACAAAGTGCATTACTTTTCATTTATCTACATTAAACCTCATCTGCCATACAGTTGCCCACTGCCCTATTTTATCCAGGTCCTCCTGTAATGTTACAGTGTCTATGTCCGTGTATATTACCCTCCCAATTTTGGTATCATCAGCAAACACTGAAACATGGCTATTCACTCCCTCCCCGATATCATTAATGAACAGGTTGAACACCATAGGGCCCAGCACAGCACCCTGAGGCACACCACTCATGACCTCAGCCCAGTCTGAAAAGGTGCCATTTATCGATACTCTATGTACACGTTCATGTAACCAGTTTTCTATCCACGTGCACACTATTTCATCTATGCCCATAGACCTTAACTTGTATAACAAGCGTTTATGTGGCACCGTACCAAATGCTTTGGAAATATCCAGATGCACTACATACAGCGGCCTCCCACCATCCAGATCTCTACTTACCCCTTTGTAAAAGGTTAGCAGATTGGTCTGGCAAGATTGATCCTTCCTAAATCCATGCTGGTTATCAGTTATACCATTTTCCCTAATACTTTGCATACTATGGATGTCAGGCTAACTTGTCTGTAGTTCCCGGGTTGGCATCTTGACCCTTTTTTGAATATAGGTACCACATTAGCCCTCCGCCAGTCACTTGGCACTCTACCAGTCATTATGGATTCCTTCAAAATGAGGAACAATGGTCTTGTTATTACCTGGCTGAGTTCTTTGAGTACCTTGGGAAGTAGATTATCAGGTCCTAATGCTTTATTCGCATTAAGTAGTTTAAGCCTATGTTGTATCCTGGTTTCCGTCAACTACTGAGGTATATTTTCTGTTAAATTATGTGTTTTATCGTGTACATTAAACCCGTCTTTTTCCTTAGTGAATACCGACGAGAAAAAAGTATTTAGCGCCTCTGCCCTCTCCCTGTCGTTTGTGACTAACCTCCCATTTTCGTCCTTTATTGGGCCTATCTGCTCCTTTCTTGCCTTTTATCTCAATATTTCTTTATTAAAGTCAAGTCAACCTATTCATTTCAAATGAATAGGTCAAACTATTACTGGATAATATTACTATTATGAGGTTACTGGAGTAAGCTTGCAACGGTTTTGGATGGTAGTCTGAGAGAGGTCGGTAAACAAGGAAATTTTGGTATAGATGGACATTAGCTGCCCAGATTACTAATTTACATCTTTTGTTAAATTTTTTTGTAGCTTTGGAACGCCAATACTGTCCCCTCCGTCTTATACTTTTTTTCCTTATTGCATTGTTTTACTGATTTATTTAGCCATATAGGCTTAGTTTTAGATCTTTTACTTTTGTTACCCAACGGTACACACTTGTTAATATCATTTTTTAGTTTATTCTTAAAACAATCCCACTTCTGGTTCGCAAAATAGGTTTTCCCATTTGATGTCACCCACTATATTGCGCACTTTTTCAAAGTTAGCCTTTCTGACGTTTAGGCTTCTCGTCCGACCAGCCCAATTCCCTTGCTTGTACCCAATATTAAAAGTAATCACCTTGTGATCACTATTACCAAGTGACTCCCTGATTACAATATCCTCTATTAACTCCGCATTTTTGCAAATGATCAAGTCTAGGATGCCATTATTCCTAGTTGGATCCTCAACCATCTGTTCCATGAAATTGTCTAGCAACATGGTCAGAAAACGGGCTGCCTTTGCCGAATGGGAAGTTCCATCAGCCCAATTGATGCTTGGGTAATTGAAATCGCCCATTACCACAGCATTGCCCTGTTTCACTGCTATTACTATTTTGGAGTGTAGATGTGCCTACTCCTCCTCCCCTATATTTGGAGGTTTATAACAGACATCCACAAAAAGTTTACGGCCAGGGTCCGTTCTATCTAGTTCTAGCCATAAGGATTCCACGACATCTTCACCATTTGATGTGATATCGTCCCGTATGTGCATATGGAGGTTCTTTTTAACATAAATGCAACCCCCGCCCTTCTTGCAAGCCTGTCCCTCCTGAACAGGTTGTACCCTTCTATATTAGTAGCCCAATCGTGTGTGCTATCTAACCAAGTTTCTGCTATCCCCATTATATATAAGTCCTCCTCAAGTAGCATAACTTCAACAGAAACTTGAAATGTAAAAAAAAATGGAAAGTAAATAACAATTTGCCTATATTTGCTCTTATTGCATTCTTTGTCTTGGAAAAGTAATGTTTTAAGATTTTAGTAGCTGTGTGTTCTAGACTCTGACTAGAAATTGCAGACAAAGTAGAATGTTCTCATCTCAACATCAACAGATGTCTACACTTACCTTAAAGAAAGCAGGGCATATCAGACTAGATAGTTACATTTTCAGACCAATCATATACCAAGTAAAAGGTAGAATTCTTTTAAATTTTAAGGTAGCTAGTGTTAAGCTCCAACAAACTATTAAATATTTAGATTTGGTATTAAATCATTTTCAAAGAAGACAATAACTATAAATACACAGTGCTACAATGTGCTTAATGCATATGCTGACAGTGAATGGCAATGTAATGATGAATGCAACAAGCATATCACAGATCTTGATGTGACATTCTCTGGCTCCCTAGTGTGACCTGGAATGATCTGTCACTTATATATTAATGCTTCAAATCCCCTGAGGTGACCTCTGAGATACAGCATGGAGGCACATTGTCACATAGCAGATTGTTAGTTATACAAATTACATGGTAAGTTGGCTAATTTCAATACTTGTATTTAGTATGTATTACCAGGATAATGTAAACATATTGTTAAAGAAGAAACTCTACTAGGACGTTTCACACTTAAAATGACATAAAAAAGTAACCTCAATGTTATTTCAGAAAAAAAATGCATTTTCTGGGTATAATTCATAAACTCAACATTTTATAAGGTTTGAAAATGGCCTTAGCAGATTGCTAACACAGTATGGTCAATCGTTGATGACATATGGTCAATGAAAGTTTACAAATAACAACATTGCACTTGTATATATTGACATCCAGGTGCAACTCAGCCAACCTCACTTGGGTTATCCGATAACAATAATAGTACTCCAACAGACATCATTTTAAATACTCACAAACACTCATCAGATTCAGAAATCAGACCCATAGTTTTGAAGGTCTATAAACGTTATAGGCTTTCGATCATGCGCTATCTAGGTAATCACCTGTAGCAGGGGAAACTACTCCTGCAAAGTGAAAATTCCCTTGCAAAGTGAACAGCCAATTTGCCTTTAGTAAATTAAGCCCCTAATGTTTGGTGAGTGATGAATCTAAAGGGTTGTTTGTGTGAAATTAAACATGATGCTGTTGGAGTACTATTATTATATGGTCAATGACTTCATCTGGGATTCTAGGCTGTGAATTGATATGACCTTAGCCGGGAATCTGTAATTTAGTGGTGGGAAGGAAGCATGTACAGATCAGCGAGTGACAGGTCATTATGATCATGACTGACATGAGTTGATGTGTATTTACTTTGGGGGACTTTATTAAACTTTTTTTTAAGAGCTAGTAAGTTTGGGTTTCTG
Source organism: Nanorana parkeri (assembly GCF_000935625.1). Classification (NCBI taxonomy): domain Eukaryota; kingdom Metazoa; phylum Chordata; class Amphibia; order Anura; family Dicroglossidae; genus Nanorana; species Nanorana parkeri. The sequence continues at coordinate 165,253 of NW_017307125.1, forward strand.
TTTTATTTCATTAAAGGATTTTTAATTTTGTGTGTTTCTTTACTGTGGGAATGGGTAAGAGGTACTAATGTATCCCTGTACTCACTTCCCTGGGAAGGGGAATAACTGGTCACCTCCTTATTATAAAAAGTGCTTCCAGATGACACCATTAGTTCCCCCCAATATACACACCCCACCCCATTTTTTGGGGACATGGAGGTGGGGAAGAGGCCCTTGTCCCTCAACCTTGGGCCCAGGGCACATTGCAAGGGGAGGCTTTGCCACCTCTCCTTACAAGATTTTCCCTCCCCAGCGTTAAAAAAAGGCACATGGTCTGGTGAGGGACAGGAATTGGGGGCCACATGCTCACTGCCCTCCCTTCCTTATCACACAGGCTGCATGTCTGGAATATTAAGAGGAACCCTGTGCATTTGTCTTATTGTAATTATTACATAGCTCTAGGGGAGGTTCTATGTCATTTTGGGAACAATACATTGCACTGGTTTATAATTTGACTCCATGAACAGACATTTGCTGACATTAAAGAGCTGTGCCCATAATTATATGTGAAGAATTACTGCTATGTGCAGATAATTATGCATGCTATGTGGCTTTTAGCACATATTTTTGCACTGAATTCAGCATTTCAGAACTAAGTCTGCAATGCTTGTGGCAAATTTACTATTTTCTCAAAATGAACAGACACCCTTATTCTGAATGTAAAAAAAGTATGTTTATTAACACAAAAAATTATAATTATTAACCATGTAAAATATACACATTAACATGTAAAATATACACATTCTTACACAATATTGAAAAAAAATTGAAATTGCAAATACAATGAACAAACTGTGAAAAAAACACATGTGATATACATATGTAGTAGCAGGTTTTGTAGCGCTATCCCATTATATTGATGATATACATATGTGATTGGATAATTTGAAGACATCACTAAGTATAAATAAAAAAATTGGAGCCATAAAAGTTTCCACTTAATTCTTTAGCAGCAATGTGTTAGCTGTAATGTTGTGAACGATGCTCTTAGAAGACAAACCTGGCAAAGCTATTAAAATTTTCGTGGTAGCTTACTGGTCATCCGCATATATAAATATTCAGGAACCCTAAGACTTTTGTCAAGTCCATTTTACCTCTCCTGTTAAAGTATATTGTGCCCTTAAAGAAGAATTACAGGATTTTTAAAAGTTAACCCTTTCAGTGGGTCTAGCCGTTTATCTCTAGGGACCAAATAAAGAAGAAATACTCACCAGATCCTTGGTCCTGCAGCAGTGACTGCTCACCTCTCTCCCTTTCTGCTCCACCACGTAGTAGACGTGATGATGTTGTGGGACCTTAGACCACCGGAACTGAGGAAGAAGATGCTGCTGGAACTGGTCTGGCAACCAGGCAGGATTGAGGATTAGGTGAGTATTTTTTATTTATTCAGTCCCCTAGAGAAAAGTGAGCAGTTAACTCCTGCAGTACAGGGGCAGCCTCACTGCAAGGGTTCCTCTCTAAAATCTTTGCTCTAAAACCATACAGAATGGAATTTGAATATTCAGAAATTATGAATCTGGCCATGGGACAATGGTCTCATATCTTGTGCAGTTGGCTGGGCTTCCACTGCAGTCAATGAGGTGGTAATATTGTGTATTGAGTTTTCTACATTTATAATCACCTTTGAATAAATTGTCTGTTTTAGTTTTTGCATAGCCACATGTACATCCTTGTTCCTTAGACTATATATTATGGGGTTGAGTGTTGGAATGCAAGCTGTATACAGCACTGCCAAAATATTGTCTTCCTCTACTGAGTAGGCTGACTTTGGTTTGATATACATTCTAATGATGACAGCAAGGAAAATGGTGATCACTGTAAGGTGACAGGAACAGGTCGAGAAGGCTTTGCGCTTTCCCTTATTGGAATGTATCTTTAATATATTGTAAATTACAAAGACATAGGTTACTAAGATAAAGACCAAAGGAACAAAGCCAAAGATATATCCTGACACTAAAACAGCCATTTGTGCTTCTTGAGTGCTGCCAGTGGACAGCTTTAGAAGAGATTCCAGGTCACAAAATAAAAAGAGTTAATGTTATTAGAGGTGATGAATGAACAACGAGAAATCAACCAGATCAGCAACATAGATTCCAGAATACTGAATGCCCAGGATATCAGAGAAAGCTGGAGGGAGATGCTTAAATTCATTAAATAAGAATAACGTAATGGACAGCAGATGGCCACACACCGGTCATAGGCCATGACTGCGAGGAGAAACTTCTCAGCCACAGCACATATCACAAAGAATAACAATTGGGTGAAGCATCCTAAGTATGTGATGGACTGATTTCCAGACAAGCATATGTCTAGTAGCTTGGGCATAACCGTTGATATGAGAGTAATTTCAAGGATAGATAAATTGCACAAGAACAAATACATGGGAGTGTAGAGATTGGAACTGCAGCATATAACCACAATAATGGTCAGATTAGCAATTAACCCAATCAGGTAGACCAAGAGAAATACAACAAACAGGACTGAATTAAGATGTGGCCACTCAAAGAACCCAAGGATGATGAACTTTGATTGCAATATTATATTTACTTCCATTTATTCTTCCACTGTCATTGAAAACACAAAATGTTAGTATTAGCAGTAGAACATGTAATGGTAAACATTGTAGGTGTATCGCTTACTGTTGTTATCAGTATTATTAGCATTTACAAATAAGCAGAGTGGTTCAGCTGAAGTAGAATTCACAACAGAATTGATTCATTTCACCTTTGCTGAAGTTTAGTCAAAATTTGCCCAATTTTGCAGTTTTGATAAACAAAAGCCATTGTCAAAATCACCTGACTTTATTGCGCAACAAAGGGTTAACATTAGGGTTATGGGTTTTCTGCTCTTTCTAATTGTTGGCTATGTGTTTAGATGAAGCACTGAGTTCTTGAAGAATGCTGAATTACGTTTTACATCTGAATACAGCATTGTGAGGAAAACATATAGATAGAAAAAACAGCTTCCTTTGTATCATAGATAAGCATGCATATAGAGACTTACATTCCACTACAGCACCATCTACAGCTCAAAAGACATATCAGTATATGCTGTTGCATTTCCAACACTAATGGGAGGCTATTTCTTGGAACAAGAACAGATCTAAGTGACTAACCATCATAATACATTTAAAACCTATTGTACCCTTGTAAACTACCAACTACTACATGATTTCAGCTCCCCACATGACCTCAACATTTCCCTGCAACAAAACACCTAATTTTATTCATCCCTATTACTATCATTCACTAAACTAAGGGAAAATTCCCTAGCAAAGTGAACAGCCTATAAGCCTTTAGTAAATCAACCCTAATGCCTCACTTGAATCTACTCTACAAAAAGCTTTGATTGTTAACCCTACCTTCAGCGGCAGAAAACTAAGTTCTGTCATGTAAAAATATATGGTGGAGAATGACTGTAACAGAGAAACAGCCAATCATCTGGATGTTGGAAATGCTGTTGGTGTGATATATTGGGACTTTGCACAACAGTATTTGGCAAAATAACCCATAGATAAGGAAATACCTGGTAAAGTGGACCTGAACAAAAAGTGAAGTTTTCTGAAACATTCAGAGTTGTTGACTGTTCCTCAGCAATACTCTGAAAATCTACACTATGTCTCAAATTTCACTTGAAAAATATTAATACACTTCATCTGCAATGGAATTCCTGTGCCTACAAACACATACAGGGTTATTCACAAAAGGGTGAAGTGTTTGGAGAAGGCAGGAGAAGTGAACAATCTAGGATTCTCAACAATCTTCTCAAACAATTCATCCCCAACACAGCTACCTCCTCATGTATCATTTGTGCCTCCCTTTTAGATTGTAAGCCCTCACGGGCAGGGCCCTCCTTACCATCTTGTCTTATATTGTATTGTGATTGTAATGTCTTCCTTATATTGTAAAGCGCTGTGTGAACTGTTGGCGCTATATAAATCCTGTATTATAATAATAATTTGGGTAAATCTACGTTTCAGTGCAGTGAACTAATAACCTAATGGTTATTCCACTGGACTTATGACCTCCAAAGCAATTTTTTGGCCTGGCAGGTCACAGCGGGAGAAAAAGGTATGTGTCAGGCCCTGACCTCTTATAATGTAGACAATGTATGGGCCTCCTTTCCCTGAATAAGAACATTGCTGTTGCAATATACCATTATCTGACAGCTTAATAAAATAAGATCTGGGTCCATGTTTTGCCATAGCTATAGATAGTATTATGCAGGACTGGGGGAAAAAAAATTCTAACAATATCATGAAAATTCAACTATAAAATTCTGCACTGTTCTTGAATTCTTTAGCGTATTAGCTGTTTGTAGCTTTACATTGACATTCCTAAAAAGTAACTTGAGAGAAGTAATTCCTGACAATGATCCCCAAAGGTTTTTGGAATTCCCACCTTGTGGTGTACGGGTTGAGGTGTGATATCAGAGCATTAGTTTAGCAGCTCCTTCAGGATGAAAGGGCTTCCAAGGCCATGTTGAATTGCATCTACCATCAACAGCTGTTGAAGAGTGTAAAAAAAAAGGCAATTTATTCTAAAATACTTCTTTTGACTGGTCCACTGTTCATCTTATAAGAGGAACTCCAGGTTTGGTAAAAAAAATAACCCTTGCATTGGGGCTACTTAAACACTGCAAAGTTTAAGTGCTCATGTTGGTCTAGGGGCTATAATACAGATTTACTCACCTGATCCTCAAAAAAATGAAACCACCAGCATTTCAGAGGCATGGAGGCCCCCTTTAATTTCAAGGTCTGTCACCACGAGAAATGGGACCTACATGCCTCTTAAATGTCAGTGGTTTCTTTTATTTTCTTTGCACTATGTAAATTAACAGAAGACAGAGCCTTCTCCTTGTGCATTAACATTTATAAAAAAAATCAGTTACCGTAGGACATAGAACTATTTAAATATAGAAGAATAAGTAGAAAACAGGCGGTATATGTACACAACAACCAGGAACAGGGCTGCAGAGCTGACGTGTTTCAGGGAAATCTCACCTTCCTCAGAATTTTGCAAAAGGTATGATTTTCCAGAAACACATCAGGACAGAGTCAGCAGCAATTCAGAGATGATTTGAGGATCTACAGCTGAGTGATACACAAATAAGATGCATTTTTGATAACCTCCTTGGCGGTATTCTCGAGTGTAGCTCGGGGTTACTTCTCCATACCCTGAGTGTAGCTCGGGAATACCGCATAGTATTTACTTACCTTGTCCCTCGAGCAGCGCGGTGTCCTCCGGCCGGCAGCGGCATCTGTCTTCCGGGTTCCGTCCCTTGCAAACGTACGCGTCGCACGGGGGCGGAACCGGCGGGAGATTTTTTTAAAAAACAGCGAAAAAAAATCGAACCGTAAAAGAAACGAAAACAGAAGAATCATACCGCCAGGGAGGTTAATAGTTAAATTACTTGAATACATCTTTAAGATTTAACTCCTGAGTTTAGTGTCACTTTAAGACTAATTTAATCACATGCAGCAGTTGATTGCTTATTTCACATTTGCTTCTTTTACACAACCCATGTGCTGTGATTTGTCATAATTTTAATTCATATTTACAAATAAGTTATAGATGTATGGAAAGCCAAAACTTAGTAACTTATTTTTGGACAGAGGAATGTTAAAAGCCCAGATAATTAAATTTTGCTTTATGTGTCCTGTTGGGGAGTAACCTTCACTTCTGGTCCCAGAGATGTAACAGGAAATTGTAAGAAGAAATCTCTTCAAAGTGTGAATTACCCAATCACCTTAGGGCATATTTTTAAAGCAGTGAAGGTGACATTCACCAAAAATATACCCTTTTCTTTTCCAGTGATATTATTGGCCAAAAGGACAAACAGTATTAAAAAACATGACAGAGGTTTATAACTTTCCCCATAAAATCTAAAACTAAAACAAAATGTTTATACAATAAATTTAAAGGCAGTCCTGGGGACTATTCATTTTGTAGTAATTATCCCTTCTTTGAAAGCAATATGAATAGATTGTCAAACACAACATTTCAATCACTCCAAAGTTAGTGCTGTTGATCTTACATGATTCACTTTGTCCTCACTTTAAAAGCTGAGATGTTGAATGTTTGTGGCAAAAATATTCACATTGTGTGAAAATGTGAATTTGAGTAGCCTGTTTAAGTTTCTTTACAGCCAAATGGACGTCCTTGTTCCTTAAACTGTAGATTATAGGATTGAGTGCTGGAATGAAAGATGTATACATCAAGAGTAAAATTTTCTCTTCTTGCACTGAGTAGGCAGACTTTGGTTTAAAATAAGATCTCAGGATGATCCCAAGGACTAAGACGATCACTGTAAGGTGAGACGAACATGTTGAGAAGGCTTTTTGCTTTCCTTTGCTGGAACGTATCTTTAATATATTGTAAATAATAATAACATAGGTCACTAATATGAATGTCATGGGAATGAATCCACAGATAAAAGTTGAAACTAAAAGCACTATTTGTGCTTCTGAGGTTCTGCTAGTGGACAGTTTCAGAAGAGATTCCAGGTCACAAAAATAATTATTAATTACTTTAGATTTAGTGAATGAGCAAGAAAAAATAAACCCAGTCAACACCAGAGATACCAGTAGACCAAATGCCCACAATATAAGAGCAATCTGAAAGCAGATCCTTAAACTAATTAAGTAGGAATAACGCAATGGGCAGCAGATGGCCACATAACGGTCATAGGCCATGGCTGCGAGAAGGAATGTCTCAGACATGCTACACGTGAAAAAGAACAGCACCTGGGTAAGGCATCCCCAATATGTGATATATTGGTTTCCAGAAAAGCAAAGGTCTAAGAGCTTGGGCATTATGGTGGATATGAGGAAAATATCAAGCATGGCTAAGTTAAACAAGAAAAAATACATCGGAGTATGGAGGTTTTTGCTGGAGCATATCACCACAATAATAAAGAAGTTACCAGTCAGGGCCGTCAGATAGATCAGAAGAAATATCAGAAATAGGAGGAGATGAAGATGTGGCCACTCATAGAATCCCAACAGAAGGAATTCTAAATGTATTGTTGTATTTTCCATTTCCATTAATTCTTGCAAATCCATAGAAAATAAATATTTTTATTAGTGTTTTAATATTCAGTCGTAAAAATAGTAGTTTTTGCAGTAGTAGTTGGAGTTGTTATAATTACTGTAAAACAATGAATAATAATGTAAAAACATGTAATTCAGCTAAAAACAGGTATTTTATTGCTGTGCGTAGTAATAGCAGTAGAATTTGCAGTGGTGGTTGTGTTGTAGTAATTATTATTGCTATTATAGAAACTATTCTGACTCTGATTGTTGAATGAGTGATTTACCGTAGATTGTAAGCTCCTTGAGGGCAGGGGCTGATGTGAATGTGCACTATGTAAAGCGTTGCGTAAATTGTTGGTGCTATGTAAATATCAATAATAAATAAACTAATAAATGTATCCCTTCCTGAGACCTCTATTCCTGGCCTGTAAAAGCAGATACCATCACCACGTACAATCCTCATCAGTAGCTTAACTCACCAAATACCTTTTCCTCCATGAAGATCTTTATTGAATGCAGCAGGTTACAGCAGACTACTGGATGTAGCAGATGATGAAGAAGACGGTATTTGCAGGTCAAAAGAGTGTAGTGCCTTCCTTCTGAGTGAACATGTGGCCCAGAGGACATGCAGCCATGATGCTGAATGATTCACCAAGAAAAAGGAAGTACATCATACAAGGGGAGGGAATACAGAAAAAGGTGGTGCAATTAACAAAATGACCACAAGATTGCAGTATATGAACTAACTATACCATTGATAATATGTAATGTTTATGGAAAATTAATACTCAATTCACAGTAATATGAACATTAACCATAAGTATATGAATCACATTTTCACACAATAGCTGTAACAGCACAGATACTATAAACCGGGAATTTAAATAGACTAGACTGAAAAGTAACATTTTAAAAATATTGTATTTTTCTTTTAAATTTTGCATATATAGTAATATGTTGTATTCTCCATTTGAGCCAGCGGGTGGAGTGTTAGGCTCCTTTTCACATCTTTTTCTTCCTCTATTCCTCTTACCAGCTGTTGTGACAAATCTGTTGCTTACAAATCTCAGTAGCTCAAGCTAAAATTTACACACAAGCAGGGCCTCTTTCCTTAAAATATGGCTCTGTTTGTAGTTTCTGTCAGACAAACGGATCCTTAAAAGAGGTATGGTCTGCTGTGCATTCTCTTTAGCTAATCCATAATGCTCTGGGAATTATTTGACATGTAGTAAATGTTTATTTGCAAAGAAAAAAAATGCAGATATTGTAATAAAACAGATATAAACAACAGTTGAAAACCTTATAAGCTTGAGAAAAACTCAAATAAAATTGACCTGAAACTATTAGGGTTCATTTAGACCTATGCACTTCTGTGTGCTATAGTAGACAAAGGCTGGTTCATAGGATGTTTCTGCCTTAGATCTGACTCTGCTGTTGCACCTGTAGCTTGACTGCCAGTGCCATCGGGTACAACCCTTCTTAGTATCCCTGTTAGATTTTTCAAGGTCCCATTAACACTTACCCATTCCTGTGCATTAATACAGATAGAGTGTTGTATTTTTTTTGTCATGCGTTAATGTGTGTTCATGTTAATTGTGTTGCCAATGCCAACACACAGGAAGAGACCAAAGAATGGACATGCACCATTTTTTGCAATTCAGCTCACTGCAATGACTTGTAGTGTGTTACTATGCATTGTGGTGTGAGGCAATGCATATGCTTTGGAACTGTACTGCCTTAGTGCATGGGATGCCACTCAAAATGAATGCATAAAGTGTGTTAACCTGTATTTTTGTAAAGTGCACATTATACCAATGCACAACACCAAAAAGGGGTGAGTGAGCCCTCAGGGACGTGGCTCAGGTTGTTGTCGAACAACAACTGAACTTTTCTGAAGTTCACTCATCTCTAGTCCAACCAGGGACCCAGAAAATGACAAAAACACATATAAAAAAAAGAAAAGAAAACTTGGGTAAACTGCAAGCAATAAAATAGGAGAATCCCTCTCTGGCCAGTCCCTACTCTATTGTGCAAAATGCTAAATATTTACTTGCTTAAAGCATGCTTTAATGGACATATAACACCCCGAATGACCGCCCCTGAAACAACAGCCCACTTTTCTTTATAAATGAACACAAATAAAAAACAATATACCCCAAAGATAAATGAAAACATCAAAATACCACTCTCTGAAACAAAAGCCCCTTTGTAAAAGAGGAGCCTTGCAAAAAAATGTTTTTCTTTAAATGGGGTAGCACCTAATAGTGACCGCTGACCTCAAATTAACCAAAGAACAAAATGAAATACAAAAAAACCCTAAAAAACATCAAAAAGGTGCTTTGCCAAAGATCAGCAACCTCGTACAGAGCAATGACATGCAAATGAAGCTGGATCAGACAGTATTTTTGGCAAAAAAAAAAAGAAAACGTGGCAGTTGTTTAAGGTTCACAACACTTTATCAAACTAAATGTTACCCATTTCAGATCTGGACACGTTTGAGGGCTCATTCACACCAAATGTGGTACGCTGCAGCTGCTGGAACGCACAGCAATAGCTCACAAAACGTCCCTGTTTTTTCTGGGGTGGGAGGGGGCATAGTGGTGCATTGAAGTCAATGGCACCGCAGCCACGCCCCCCCCCCCGCAGCGATCACAAAACATGCTGCATGTTCTATTTTTTGTGTTCGCAGTGGACTGGAACGCACACATGTCCGACCGCACTGCGGGCGGGGGGTGGTGGAAGCGGTGCCATTGACTTCAGTGCACCACCGCACCTGCCGTAGGACGAAGGGGGAAGTTTTGTGAGCGCTTGCTGTGTGTTCCAGCAGCTGCTGTTCTCAAATGCACCGCAATTGGTGTGAATGGGCCCTTACTGTACAGGATGCAAAAGTGGACAGCTAGACTGGTCGCATTGGTTTCACAGCACTGGGGGCCTTGCACCAAAAGCCACCGGCATCAGGCTACCAGTTTTTATAACTGAATTTTTAAAATGTACATCTATGTATGTTGATGTAGATGATGGATACAAATGATATGCTGATTGTTTATGGTATGCATATTTGTACCTCTCACCCCCAAAGGAACCACCAGAATAACCCCGGTCATCACTAGTCTGTCTAGGTCAGGGATGGCCAAACTCTGGCCCTCGAGCTGTGGTGAAAATACAAATCCCTTGATGCATCTCTGTGGCTGTAAGAATCTAGCAATGCCGCATGGGATTTGTAGTTCCACCACAGCTGGAGTGTTGGAGTTTGGCCACCCCTGGTCTAAGGGTTTTATCTTCAATTGCCCCTTTAGTATTTAACCACCCTCTGCTAGTGTCCACAAAGCTGATATCCACTCCAGCTGAATAACTTTTATTAACATCTTCACACTAGAGAGAGGGTAAAGGGGTCCTAGACATCCAGGGTAGTACAGACATAGACTTCAGACTCACCAGCTCCCTTTTAGCAACTTAGTGTAGATCCATTGGTAGCACAGTTGAATAGAACTGTAAGCCGCAGATGAGCAGGGATTGGCACAGATCATCAGCAGAGAGTGACACCAGACTTGCTCCTGAGATCCACTATATTTTTGGGCACCTCCAGTAGCCATCAGCTTCCCTGGTTCTCCTCCTCTGACAACAGCACCGGCCTCCTCTATACTTGATACCTAGTAAAACCCTTCCAGAACTTCAGCATCCC
>NW_017307125.1:176686-179420 GCF_000935625.1 Nanorana parkeri
CCCCCCCCCCCCCCCCCCCCCCCAGGACTCAGGCCTAGCCTGGGGGGCAGGGCTGACAACACCCCAACCTGGACTAATTCATGGCTGGAGCCCGGCTAGAACTGAGCACATGGCAATTCCCTCAAGGATATTAGCACTTACCCAGCATGCAACACTGATTGAGAGAACCCCAGTGATTGGTTGCTGAACTGCCCACACACTCACAGTGTGCCTCATTGGCTGCCTCACACTTCAGCAGAATCATACTCTGGTAGATACAATTAATGCCAGAACACCTGGAATTAACCAGGTAAATGCCAACGATAATTCAGCCAGACTGACTACAGACCTGGCAATTACTAAAAATCTAGTAGCCACCTCACAAAAGGTGATGGGGGCTACATATTTTTAACACTTTATTATTTTAAACTCTGCAGTACATGGCTAAAATTTTAAGTTGACAAAAAAAGTAATATTAAACATTCAACATCTAAAACATTGGTCGTACAATACCCCGGCATCTAAAACTTACCTTTTAAAAAGAGGAGTCTGTATTAGTGTTCATAAATTAATTTTGCAATAAAATTGTCATACAACAAGAAATAGCTGGATTTAATAAGAGAAAAAGTGTATAGAGGAAAACAGATTTATCTGCATTCCATCTCACTCTGCTGCTGAAATGTGCATGTTTGGCTCTGTAGCCAGGTTATTCTCTAAAGAGCATCTTTCAGCTCTTTAGTGAATAATTCCCATACACATTAAAGCAGACATGTGGACATTCAGATTTAAAAGAAATGTTGTATGGGTATAGCAGTCTGAGATCACATTCTTCAGGTCTTGTTCTGACTCACAGCAGCCGGTGCTTATATAGTCTGTACTTATATATGTCTGAAATCCACTGGGATCATCTCTGTGACGCAGGACTCTGTGACAAAGAAATTAAGTAATTAAAACATATAGGGAGTTATTCACTAAGTTACCAAAGGCAGCCAAATGAATAACTGAGCCAAAGTGAACCAAAGCCTTTCACAGCAGCCCTGTATGGTTATTTTTAGCTGTACATTGGCTGTATTTTGGCCGGCTTCACTTTCCTTTGGTATAGCCAAATATACTGTATATATATATATTATATATATTGAGGTATTTTGGGAAATATAGCCCAATGGTGAGTGCCAAGTGACCACTCCTGAAGCCGACTTTAACATAAAAGGACAGTCTATTAATTCAAAAGGTCAACAATCCATGAACTTCACAAAATAACTCGGTTTTCTTTAGCATAATGAAATGCAACAGTTCTTTTGACTTTCATCAAAACATCGTGTTTTGGTCTCACCAACATCTGGCTGTCCCATACACTCCTAGTGTGATAGTCTCAGGACTTTACCGTATTTCTATGCAAATACAATCCTCAGTATTGCTCAGCAGCTTTCCTCAACTCCAAGCGTTTCAGCATTCACCCTTCATGGGTCACTGTCTCTCTCAGTCTTTCCAACAGGTATCTCAGGGTCACCAACTCTCTTGACCTCTCCCAGCCTTGCTGGCTGTTTCCCATGTGCTTGCGCACGCATCAGAGCCTGTCTGTGGCCGTGTGACTCCTGCACACCCACAACTCCCTTGAAATCTTGTCCAGACTCCTAATAAGGCTGCTCTCAGCCACCTGATCCTCCTAGACAGACATTGGCAACACCTGGCCCCGGGACTAGAGATTCCATCCCACTATAGTCCGGAAAACCTGGAAGAAACTGAAAAGCCAGTTTCTCCCCTGAAAAAGTATTCACCTCCTGGAACCTCTCAGCTCCTCTCTAACTGAGTGTTCTGGTGGACTGTGTTGCCAAATTACATTGTGGCATTGCAAGCAGGCATATGCAGTTGCTGTATATGAACACGGAAACTTACATTTTTTTGTTAGCTTTCCTCTTCATATCCTCACGGAAATGGCTGCCTCTGTGCTGTGCAAGCAATATCTGTAAGTTGCAACTGAGCTCTCTCCCCCCATTCATTGTATTGTATGCAAAGGCAGAGCTTGTGTTTAGTGATTGTGTTACCAAGAATCAAAGGAAGGGGGGCAGCTTTTTGCAACATGCTTTACAATCTGACCCTAGTGTCAGACCGAGTTTCCTGTTGAAAAATGTTTGATTTTCTATTATTCAGGCCTAATAATAAGTTCATAAATAAATGAAGAAAGCCTGCAATGTTTAGTAATGACAATCTACAAACAATTATGTCTAGATAATTGCAGGATTTTTATTATTTGCATACCTCATTTTTTTTCTTCTCCAGTCTTCTGACAGTGGCCCTTTTAACTAAGAGCAGGTTACTAGCTCTTTCTTTACTTCCTGGAACTCCAGCACATGGTCTTAAATACTACACCACACAGGGACTCCTATACACACACACACGCACAACTCACACACAGACACACAAAGGTTGAACTTGATGGACCTGTGTCTTTTTTCAACCTCAAATACTATGGGGTCTATTCACGAAGCTGCCGAAGGATCTAGCCATAGCTTCTGCCGATCCTTCGGCTAGCTACGGCCCCTGGACCCCTTTGGTTCAGTAGAACCGAAGGTGTGCTGTACAGGCTATTCACAATAGCCCGCACAGCTCCCGAACGTGGCAGAGCGGCTCAGTCGAGCCGAACGCATATGCATCGGCCGAAGCTGGCCGAGCGGCTGGCCGACAGCCTGCTTCTGACAGCTGGGAGGAGCCAGCCGTGATCTTACGGCCGGCCACTTGCAGAGTGGCTTCGGCC
>NW_017307125.1:179670-180508 GCF_000935625.1 Nanorana parkeri
GGCTATTCACAATAGCCCGCACAGCTCCCGAACGTGGCAGAGCGGCTCAGTCGAGCCGAACGCATATGCCTCGGCCGAAGCTGGCCGAGCGGCTGGCCGACAGCCTGCTTCTGACAGCTGGGAGGAGCCAGCCGTGATCTTACGGCCGGCCACTTGCAGAGTGGCTTCGGCCGCCCCGAGGCCACGTGAAGCAAGCCGATGTACGGCTGATTTCAGCCGATGTACGGCTGAAATCAGCCGTACCAGCCTGAAGTGAATAGCCGAACAGTGTTTGGCTCACTTCACTTGGGGTCAGTTGTTCACTCGGCTGCCCTGGGCAGCTTAGTGAATAGACCCCTATGTAACATTTGACCATGCACATTATCTAAGGGGAGGAAAATGCCTTTCCCTGAGATTTCATGAGATTACAGGTGAGATTTCCCAGCAATGCTCTGCTGATGTAACCTCATGTGTGCCAAAGTGGACTGGGCAGAACTGTATGCTGATGTGATTTGTAGTCAAAGGGGTAAAGGTCCAGTTTAAGTCATTAGTGTTGTTTTTAACCACTTCAAGACCAGGTGTTTAGACCCACTTCCTGGCCAGGCCATTTTTCAGTGTTCAGCGCTGCAGTACTTTGACTGACGTTTATTCCGTCATGCAACGCTGTACTGAAATTAATTTTATACCATTTTTTAGGGATAGATAGAGCTTTATTTTGGTGGTATTTAAACACCACTGGGGTTTTTATTTTTTATTATAATTAGGAAACATTACAGAAAATTTTGAAAAAAAAAAGGTTTTTTTTACATTATGTTAGGAAACATTAATTATTACCCAGTTTTTTGGTAAAATATAAAAG
>NW_017307125.1:180526-190267 GCF_000935625.1 Nanorana parkeri
GTGTCCTGGGCTGGTCAGTCAACTGACTACTACTTGGGAGCAGACAGTGATTATTTCACAGTGTTTAATTGAACAATGTATAACTTATGATTTTACGGGGAGTTGAAAAGAATGTTTAGCCATAGAAATGAGTGATTTGTGGAAAAACCTCTCTCCTGTTGCTTTGTAACGATGTGGTGTTCCTTATTGCTCAAAAGGCAAATATTTATATGGACCATATACCAGTTCACCACCAGCCAAATGGATAGTACCCCCCTTCGTTCCACAGTGGGAGCTTGTGTTTAAAAGGTGGCCTTCTTTCTTCTGGGAGATTTGCAGTCATCTGACAGGGTCCAATCTGGGTTTTAACAGTGCAAGATGTATTGAGAGAAAAGGAGTGCTATTCTATTGTTTTGTCTAGGGCAGGGATGGCCAAACGGCAGCCTTCCAGCTGTGGTGGTACTACGAATCCCATGAGGCTGTGCAAGATTCTCACAGCCACAGACATGTCACCCGGAGAGAGATGCTTCACGGATTTGAAGTTTCACCACAGCTGGAGGGCCGGAGTTTGGCCATCCCTGGTCTAGGGGCACATAAAAAGCAACTATACGTATTCCTCACTCCTGCAGGTTTCCTCTTGGTTCCCCTGAAGCCACTTCTCTTAGTTGCTCTGCCACCCAAACAACAGAGCAGACACTCTTGTGTAATCACATACATTGCAGGACCAGCAGTCCTGCCTTGTATGAGGGGAAGCTGAAGGTCCGCTCACAACTCAGAGAGAGGAGAAGGGCACTACCTGCCTGGGAAGTAAAGGATATGAACATTTAACCATTTTAGTGCACTACAAAGGTATTTTTTTCCCAGAGTTTAGCTTTACCTGCCAGTATACTGACGGTGAATATATTCTATAATTATGTTGCACAATCGGACAGATGAATGTGTGGTAAATGGTTGGAGAACCAGTTATTCGACAATTTTTAAATATATTCCTTAGTTTTTAATAATGGTAATAATGATAATGTGGTTTTGTCTTTTTTTTCTGTTCTGTAACCCCTATGTAACAGTCACATAGAGCATTTCAAACATTCACCTTCAACAGATTTAAGATGATTAAATTGTCTATCACAAAGGTGATTCATTCTCATTTACTAGAATAATAAAAAATCATTCTTTCTTAATTCATACACCAATTTCTGCTGGAGATCTTTTCCCCTAAGAGAAAACTGCAAACGCGACTTTATAATGAGTCTCCAGAGGGGCAAATTGTCAAAAAAAGTTATACATGGAAAGCAGCTCACTAATTGCTTTTTTAGTCAACTGCAATTTATATTAGTGTTTAGGGAACCCACATTAATTAGGATGCAGAGATTTTTGGAACATTGATTGTATTTGGTATTGTGATAACTGTGTGATAGCTTTCTCTGCTTTAGAGATAGTGGAATGTGGAAGGAGTTTAATGAATTGCATAGAAGTGGAATGTGGAAGGAAATTAAGGAATGGCATAATCCATTTTATTTAATAAGGTAATGTGCAGTAACTCTTAGAAAACAATCATAATATATATTTTACAATCTTTCAAAGAACAAAATACAGCCAATAAAAGATACAATAAACAACAGCTTTTGCTGCAATTTTCACCTTCAATCCAGAGATATCCCCTCCAGCCATTTTTTTCTGTCACCACATGGCCAACATCATTTAACCTAATTTCTCTGAGCCCAGGTCGTTCTGGACCTGCCTCAGCCGGTTATTGCATAGTGAAAGGAGAAGCAGCAGTGACATTATCTCTGTTACTCTTCTTTATTTTACTATCAACATGGTTCTTATCAGCAAATAAACAGATTGAGGTCTATTCACAAAGCTGCCGAAGGATCTAGCCGTAGCTCCGGCCGATCCTTCAGCTAGCTTCGGCCCCTATTCACTATAGCCCACACAGCTCCCGAACGTGGCCAAGCGGCTCAGTAGAGCCGAACGCATATGCATCGGCTCGGCTGAGCCATGCTGAAAGTCAAAGCTGGCCGAGCGGCCGGCCGTTGGCCGGCCGACAGCCTGCTTCTAACAGCTGGGAGGAGCCAGCCGTGATCTTACGGCTGGCTCCGGCCACTTGCAGAGAGATCAGTGTCCCTGGTTACCTGCTAACCAGGGACACTGATCTCCAAACAGCTAACTCAACCTGGCGCCCCGGGAGTCTCTTGCCCCCGGCCGCCAAGGAACTATTGCAAATTGAAATAGCCAATAGTAATGTAGCAATGCATTTCAATGGGAATTTTTTTTTTTTATTATTCTGACATCGCTCTGTGTCAGAATAAAGAAAAAAAAGACACAGCAGTGTTTCTCTCCTGGGCGGCCTGGAGCGGGAGGCAGAATTTTTTTTTCCTCTTTTTTTTTGACGGCAGCAGCTTCGCCGGACAATAGGAAACTATTGGGCGGAGCTAGCTGTCACTGCTAGCTCCGCACAATCGTTTGCTATTTACTTTTTAAACTCTTTTTCTGTTCTGCTTGGTATCTCTGAGGGACCGAGCAGAACAGCCGAGCCGAATGCCACTCAGCGGCATTCGGCTATTCACTCACTGCTGTTCGGCATCTAACCACCAGCAGAACCACCTGGCAAGTAGAAAACAGTTGGACGGAGCTAGCTGTCACTGCTAGCCCCGTACAATCGTTTTCTATTCTTTTTTTGATACTTTTTAAACTATTTTTCTAGAGGTATCGAGCAGGATTGCCGAGCCGAATGCCGAAGGCCGAACAGCAGTGAGTAGCCTGCTGGAGCTTCGGCTCAATCGATCCAGATGTTGGATCGGCTGAGTCGAACTCCTTCTGCACTTCGGGTCCGGCGACTTCACTTGGGATCGGTTGTGCCCTCGGCAGGTTAGTGAATAGACCCCATTGGCTCACAGTCCTTTCATTCAAGTTTTGCAGTTGATGCATGTATAATAAGTAAAAGATCCATATAATGCATTAAACCAGTTCATGAAAAAAAAATAGTTGGGCTATATTTCATATTTTTTATTACTTAATTATGGTGTATATAAAGGAACTAATCTAAAACAGTGTATAATAAACAATGTATAAAAATGTATGTATGATATACATGTAGGGATGTCCAGACATCAGTTCAGATACCAGTACCGATGCTTGGGATTTTCATGAGAACTACCAGGGTTGCAGCGGTTGCAGCTGGGACCTAGCTCTGGCGCTCCACCAGTGTCCTGAAATCATTAGTCTGTATTGTTTTAGAAAACCTGTCACATGACAATAAACAAAAATACTTGGACAAGTATCAGTACTTGTACTTTAAAAAATGGTATTGGTGCATCCCTAATAAAGTTATATATATATAACAAGTCATACAATAAAACAGGGATGCACAAATCCCAGGAGCTCCGTGTGCTCCTTACAAATGACAGCTGCCTCCTAACTTTTGAATTTTTCTCTAGTCTAGTCTTGGAGCTGGAAATGTATCTGTACTTGTACTTGTACCGAGTACGGTACTTGGTATCTGAACATCCCTATTACATGATTGGACAAGACAAAAGAATATGTATATAAATACACACATATTTGCAACTGATATGAATCCAAACTTCTGAAGAACACGGTTGATATCCCCAAAGGAAAACAATGTATAAAGGTCAATATCCATTTGTTTTAATACACTGTATGAATCCTTTGCATGTTATACATTATTTATTTTACATGATGGTTACACAATGTAGCAGGTGTTTCATGTACATTGTTTTGTTCATTTTCTGCATTTATGGTTGTATTTGTGATTGTAGCACTCACCCCCTGAAGGAGCCGCTGAATGCCCGGTTCATCTCTAGTCTGTCTAGGGTATGTTCTTCAGCTGATCCCCCATTAGCATTAACCGTCATTCTAGTGCCCACACACTGATGTCCACTCCAGTAGTATAATGCAAAATAACGTTTTATTGAACATCTTCACTGGGGAGCAAGGATATGTGGATTCTAAGCTTCCAGGAGTAACTGACAAGAGCTCCAGACTAACCAGACCTGGTTGGCATATCAGTGTAGATCCACTGAGGAGGCAGCAGATGGTGACTGATGTAGCAGATGAGCAGGATGAACACAGATCCACATCAGGAAAGACACCGACCATACTCCTGAAGTCCTCTTAGTTCCAGGATACTTCAAGAGCCAGTACTGGTCCTGGGTCTCTTCCTCTATCAGCAACACAGACCTCCTCCTGTTGGAGGTCTCAGGGAAACCTTTCCCTCACACCAGCCCATGCCCACCCCCAGGCCTTAGGCCTAGCCTGGGGGGCAGGCTAAACAGCACCCAGCCCTATTCCATGGCTGGTCCCGGCTAGTCTGAGCACATGGCAAATCCCTCCAGTATATGTACCTTATCCCAGCATGCACCACTGGCTGAGAGAAACCCAGTGATTGGCTGCTGTACTGTACATACACTACAGTGCCTCTCATTGGCTGTCCCACAATATGACCGAGTTACACTCTGCCCAGGGGGGTACAGGCAATGCCAGACACCTGGAATTAACCAGATAATTGCCACTATAAATCCAGCCAGGCTGACTATAGCCCTGGCTATCACTGAATGTCTAGTAGCCACACCACAGAAGGTGATGGGGGCTACATGATTATTATGTTATTATGTATTTATCTATTTCTTTACTTGTATCCCATTCCTGATAAATAGGGAGCTCAGTGGATCCCCAAAACACATTGGCTTTTTTTTTATCATGTCAACCTTTTATTCATTTAGCAGCTGAGACTGAGATTTTCTGTAACTGTAATTGCTTGACAGGTTGGCCTGTTATAAGAAGAGGAAAAAAAGAAGATCTACTGGAAGGATCACCCGGTAATAAAACTATGATACTGGGGTGGACTCAGAAAAACTGAGACTGCTGCGTAAATGGTACTGACAGACTGCATCATATATGTCATTTTCACTTTTCTTGAACAGGCCTTTAAAGTTAAAATATTACTTATTAAAATTAAAATGTGGGAAAAATAATGAGTTCACCCTGTAACAAAGTTTTATTACCTGGTGATCCTGCCAGTCAGCCTGTGATTTTTTACGTTTCTTTAACAACCAAAGGGTCCAAAGGAAATCACTAATTTCCTAGTTCTCCTTTAAGCTTTAATTTGTTAGTCACTTATGTAAAGTCCATCTAAATCTACTAGTTCATAAAACAATGATGCTATCCAATGGATACTGCTCCTCCAGAGATACAGTGGAGGATTGAGTATAACCACTATAAGACAGGAGGTGTGTAACTGGCTGGAACTTGAAATTAAAATAAAAGGGAAAACAGCCAATAAAAGAAAGCTGATGAAGCAACCATATCTAAGGACTGGTAAGCTGCAATCTATTTATTTTTGTTCTTTGGATAAAATACACATTAAGTACCCCCGAGTACCGCCTGTCAATCAAGTTCTCTAATCCACCCAACAGGTAGTGTTGCAGGCACAGTAAGGCCTTGTTCACACCAAGCGCGGAGCGGGTGCAGAGCAGAGCAGTTGCAGACCGGATCAAAACTGCGTCCAAGGTATTCCAATGGTATTTTTTGCTCCAGTGCACATTGCAGCGTGCAGTTCCACAGCAGGTCCAGAGCAGGTGAAAAAACTGCAGCAAGCACTATTTTACCTGCTCTGGATCTGCTCTGGAATGCATCAAAACGCATAAAAAACGCATGCAAATGCCTGGAACGCACTGAAAGCCCATGTTAAACTAAAAAGAATATATCTTTTTTTTTTACCAAACACGACCCGGACCACTTCAAAAACACGGCAAAAACGTGGCACAGCCCACTGCACTGCGTGTGCAGAAACCTGAGCGGATCTGCTCTGCATTTGGTGTAAAGAAGGCCTAAGACATAGCCACTGCCTTTTTTTTTAAATACAAATATGGTGCATCCGTGATGTGGTGGCAATGCTTCAATGTCTTGATAAGCCTGTAGATATTTGCCATTGCAAAGCAGGAAGAGTGAGACACTGGCAGAATCAACAGGTATTTTCAACCAAATGCAAATTATACATATAAAAAAGGCACACCCTGGTAAATCTTATTAGGGAGGCTGTATTTTTTTTTATTTTGGGTTTACAACCACCTTAAGGCCTTGTTCACACCAAATGCAGACCAGATCCGGTCAGGTTTCTGCACACGCAGTGTAGTGGGTTGTGCCGCGTTTTAGACGCGTTTTGGATGCGTTTTGGATGCGATTAGGGCCGGTTTTTGGTAAAAAATAAATATATTTTTTTTAAGTTTAACATGGACTTTCAGGCACTTGCATGCGTTTTTGATGCGTTTTTGCATTTTAGATGCGTTTTTGATGCGTTCCAGACCAGATCCAGAGCAGGTAAAATAGGGCTTGCCGCATTTTTTTCATCCGGTCTGGATCTGGTCTGGATCCGCACGCTGCGATGTGAACTGGAGGTCAAAATACCATAGGAATACATTGAACGCAGTTTTGATCCGGTCTGCACCTGCTCTGGTCCGGATCTGATCCGCGCTTGGTGTGAACAAGCCCTAAGTGAAGGACATTTTCACTGGAAGGCCAAGCATAGCTGACCTTATATACATTTTGAGGAGGATACCAAGGTATAAGGTGATCCCTGTCAGATGAGAAGAACAAGTAGAGAAGGCCTTTCACTTTCCCTTGCTGGAACGTATTTTTAATATATTGTAGATAACAAAGACATAGGTCAATATAATGAAGGCCAAAGGAACAAATCCAAAGATGAAAATCAACACTAAAGCAGCCATTTTTGTTTCCTGAATGCCGCTACTTGACAGCTTCAAAAGAGATTCCTGGTCACAAAAGAAATTATTAATTATATTAGATCTGGTGAATGTGAAGTGAGAAATCATCCCAATTAACACTAGAGATCCCAGAAGACCACATCACCATGATATTGAAGCAAGGAGGAGGCAGATACTCATGTTCATTAAGTGGGAATAACGCAATGGACAGCAGATGGCCACGTATCTGTCATAGGCCATGGCTGCAAGGAGGAACGTCTGGACCACAACACATATGACAAAGAGCAACACCTGAGTGAGACATCCCAGATAGGAGATGGACTGGTTATCAGTCAAACAGATATCTAAAACTTGGGCATCACATTTGATAGTTGAACAATATCAAGGATGGCTAAGTTGCACAAGAAAAAATGCATGGGAGTGTGAAGGTTAGAGCTGAAGGATATTACCACAGTTAAGAAGAGATTACCAGTCAGGGCGGTGAGATAGATCAACAGAAATATAGCAAACAGAATAGATTGAAAGTGTGGCCACTCATGGAACCCTAAGAGAATAAACTCTGAAGGTCTTGTTATATTTCGTACTTCCATTTTATAACACAGATTTTAATCAGCACCTCCTGTGAGTCATGTTTAGCCTCAGAAAGTTATGGCAGTATTTATGGCAGGACCGAAGTTTTCAAAAATTGTGTTCAGCACAAACACACAAATACATATAACCTGGTGTTAGGAGCAAAAAATGGTCACCCATTGAAAAATAATAATTATATAGTTGTATATTAGCAAGAGTTTGGTATATAATTACAGTCTGAATTTATTTTAAAACAATAGATGGCTATAGCAGATGTTCCATGAAAAATGGAAGGTCTATTTTACTGTCAATTTCCCACCCCCAAAAAAATTAGCTTTAAAAATAAAGTGTTGACAAAGATAAAGAAAAAAGTTCTTACCTTGGGCCCAGCTTCCCTGTGCTTTACTGCTGCCTTGAATGAAAGCTGAGGACTTGAGATTTCATGAGAATACCCTCAAGCGCCCATTGCAGGAATGCATTGACTGTGATTTACAGCAATGAGGTGGGAGTTATGCCATCTGGACCTCCCAAAAGCTTCAGAAGACAGGGCCAAGATAATAATTTTTTTATCTTTTTTGTAGTCAACTCATTATTTTTGAAGAGTTTTTTTAAACCGATTCTGCTTTGCGGATGGAGAACTGAAAGTAAAGTGGGGCTGCTTTAAAGAAGTTAATGAGATTCCATAATGCCTTCTACCAAAATGCTTGGTGCATTTCTTCTCTTTTTTTTTAAAGGAAACATGAGCATTTTGTTGGCTACAGCAGAGTACAGTAAACCTAAAATGTAATAGTTAAAATTAATTGAAATTTATTGTAACACAATGTTTAAAGGCTCAGGCTAGGTTCAGACCACTAGTGTGATGGGCTGTGGTGGGCAACTCCGTGATTGCCCATCAATCTACACGATTGCCAAGCGATCACGGATCACCCACCTAGCCCTAGTGTATGAGTAAAGTCACCCTTGGGTGCATATTCAAGCCCATGATACAGCAAACCTTATCTACAATAATAATAATGCTCTGACATAGAGCTAATACTTTCTCTGTAAGGAAATGTTCGGGATAGGATATGTGTTCAGAAATGAGTGAATAATAGAAAATCCACTGTTTCTGCAAGGACCACTACAATCTCACGTTTAGTTTACTAATTTGTATTGAGATTGCAGTCCATCACAGGAGTGAACTTGGATGGAGGAATCTGTTGCATGTTTTCCATCTGACCATCTGACCATAGAACATCTGCAGAAAATATACAGGTGTATGGCCAGCTTTAGAACTGTGTATGTAACCAAGAAATGTCTGCATCCTGGGACTGTTTAGCCTAGTTTGAAGCAACTGAATTGTGTTTAAAGGCATCCAAACGTAACTAATCCCAGAAACATTGAAACAAAGGAAAAGGTGATCAGAGAAGCAGAAGGCCCCATACACAGGAATTATAATACATGAGTTCAGGTGCGCTTGGAGCTAATTTCTGAATGTACCTTGAAACATGTAATGCTTTGCTATGGTTGTGGGCACACACTGACACGTTCTGAAGCATGGAGGTGCATTCAGTCTAGCTGTGTTTACACAAATAAGATTTCTCTGCATCCTGGGATTGCTTAGCCTGATTTTACTCAGCTAAACACATCTAAACATGACTGAGCCCAGGAACATCTGAATACAAGAAAGGGTGACTTCCTGTGTCTAACGCAGGTGATCCATGCGCATGGGGCCTTATGCTACCCAGATCCCTTTTTCCTGTGTTTAGCTGTTTCCAGGTTTAGTCACATTATCCATGTTTACACACATTTACATGCATTTAGGCATGTTTCACTACTTTAAGTATCATTTTATGTTAGCATTTAGCTGGTATACATTTGGACTTTGGGCGTACCCTATTTAATAGCCACCACCTGGGAAAAATAACTGTCACCTTCTTATATAACACTATTGTGACAGAATCTGCTTTTATGTGACAGCTTGAGTGTTCTATAACACAAAAAACAAGAAAATTGGTGTTTTCAATAGTGCTTTCTGTGTGCTTTGAGACTTGCTATTTTATTAAGACTTTTATAACAGAAATCACTCCAACTTCTAAATGATAGCAATAAACAGTTAATCTGTTAAAATGTTTTGATGTTTTGTGTTGTTTATTATTTCCATTATTTTATTTTTTTTATTTTGGAGTGTGTGAATACTGCTTTGTCTGTGTACTTCGGTTGGCAGATGTCAAGTATAATAGCAAGTCATTTTGTTATTCTAAAAGACATACAAAGAAGTGCTTTGGGGATTTAATCACCTTTCTAGTTTTACACAGCTAAATAAATCCAGATTGTTCACATAGAAACTATGGGGAGCTAGGGAAATTACAACTTAAACATTAATCACTAATCTATGTGAATCTCTGATTTCTAAGTGTTTTTTTTTCTCAGTTATGGTAAAACATTATAAATACTTATATATAATGTT
>NW_017307125.1:190345-202999 GCF_000935625.1 Nanorana parkeri
TTTATTAAATATATATATATATTTATTAAATATATATATTTATTAAAAATAATATGATATATTATTATATTATATAAATATGTTAAAGATACATAAAAAATATACCTTCAACAAACATTTAACCATCATTTAGACCCCAAAACATAGTGATATAATATTGGTATCACAAAAAACTAGAGCTAGTAAAACTTACCATCAAGCAAGGAAATGTTATACATAGATTGATAGTTATACTTTCTATATGCCTAATAATAAATATTAGGCACAAGCAATTAAAGCAATTAAATATTTATATTTGCAGGGCGATAATTTGCATGGCATTGATAAGAAGAAAGAATATACTTATATATATTATGACACAAGCTACTCAAATGTGCATGCCAACATTCAAATAATAGGTAAAACACACTATAGGCGTGGCAGTGTGAGTGTGTATCCTCCAGCTGCTTGTTCTGACCATTGGTATCCCATGCTTATATATTTATATCTCAATTCCCCTGGGATGCTATTTTATATATTGAGTCTCCCTGTCACAAAGAAACAGACAAAATGATTAAACACATACAAAACTACTTTCATAATTAAAGAGGACTTGTCAAGTTTACCAGTTAGTTTATAAAAGCACTACTAAACCTAAATGACATAATTTTCATAAACTTATTCATGTAAAAGATATTTTAACCACTTCAAGACCAGGTGTTTAGACCCCCTTCCTGGCCAGGCCATTTTTCAGTATTCAGCGCTGCGGTACTTTGACTGACGTTTATTCCGTCATGCAACGCTGTACTGAAATGAATTTTATACCATTTTTTGGGGACAGATAGAGCTTTATTTCGGTGGTATTTAATCACCACTGGGGTTTTTATTTTTTACTATAATTAGGAAAAATTACCGAAAATTTGGGGAAAAAAAGTTTTTAACAATCCTAACACCCTGTCCAGTAATCCTAAAGAGGAGAACTAATAACTTTATCTAGTTTAGTTTTAGATCATGATTCTGGCTAGACCTTATGAGTTTGGCTAAATTTAGTCCTGTGGCCTGCTCCTTCATGTGTTTCCTCCAGTCCCTAGCCTTTCCTATCTGCGACTTAATTGTACCTGGCTCTATTCTGTATGTCTACATTCTTTGCACCCATGTCTTGCCTTTGTTTTGTCTTTGGTTGTTTAGGGATCTGTTCCTTCAGGCTATCGATGCATATTTTGAGCTTAGACTGTTTGTATTTAGCCTATACTGACATGAACTCTGTGATACCCATTATTTGGGGTAAACCTTTTTCTGATTCTGTATATCCATTGCAGTCAACCAAGCCATTGTGTTGGGCCTTTGTATCTAGACATATGTTACCTCTCCTATCCTGCCTTAGCATCAAAAGCTTGAACTCTGCCTCAGAATCTAGATCCTTACTGCTGTTTTAACAAACGCCCTGTATCTTGGTTGTTCCTGATAACTTGTCTAATTTGTAGGTTCCTGTACTGTCTGCTGCTGTCCCCAACCCCTCTGAAGTGCATATTACCCTTATACCTACCAATCCTGTTCTGTGTGTCCTAGCCTGGTAATAACTGCAGTTGTGTTTCTAAAATCTATCTGTCTTGTGCACTCTATTGCCTGTTTTGTCTGTTAATTTCCTTGCCCGCTAAGTTACCTAATATTCTGTCTGTTAGAATCCTCAGACACTATATCATGCCTAGTACCATGTTCTTGGACCTCCCAGCTCAGACTCCTCTGTCTTTTCTTCCCTGGCATGCTAGAAAGCATCTGTCATCAACTTACTAAATTCCTCCAAAAATCTGCTGTTACATCCAAATCTGGGCCTTTCTGACAGGAAAAGGTCTGACACCCATGGGTAGTGTTGGAACTTGGAGCTACCCTCCCTCACATTCTTTTTGGTCCATCACACGCTAAAAGGAATATGCAGGAGTCAGGGAGTGGAAATCAAGCTTTGCCACTATCGGAAAATGCTGGAGCTTTGCCTGTAAGAATGACCTGATATTTAGCTATATCTGTAGGCCTTCAGAGGCAGCTGCAGACATGTGTAGATATCTCTAGGTCCCTGCATGTTACACCTGCAATAGTTTGTTCTTTTATTTTATGAACTCCCTCAATCTTATATGTGAATAAACTACTTCTGCTGATATTGAACATACTTATTCTGCTTCTAAGAGACCTAAAGCCCATCTCCAGGCAAAAATAAAACCCCCTCCCATTTTCCACTTACACATGCAGATTTTTTTAAAATACTATCTAGAGCAGGAATATGTTAACCTAAGCTTGGGGTCTGTGTTCTTTGATGGCACCATTCTGGGGTGTGAGCGACCGGTAATCCAGGGATGCAGATATGCCCACTCCAGCCAAACCCCAACTGTCCTCTTTTGCTGACATCATCATCAAGATCCTAAGAGGAGCCAGTAGGAAGTGTCTAGTTCATGCAGACGTGGACATGCGAAGAAGAATGACCCCACCTCTTGTCCACAGAAGAAGATAAACTTTGGATCAGAGCATCACATAACCATGGATTCAGGTGAGTAAAAGTGACATTTAGGTAGTTTTTATTATTTTTTTATTTTTTCTAAGGCAGGGATTAGTTAGAGGGGGACTTGTGGAGGCATCCTGGAGATGAGCTTTACTTGAGCACAGCATGTGCTGTACTAAATATAGGGGAAGTATGATAACATTAATAATAATAATAATAGACTGTGAGGCTGAGTATGCACTATTTAATTAATGTAAACATATTTAAAATATATTTATACTATTTAACACCTGTGTAAAATTAAAAATGTTCATCTTTAGCTATTTTCTCATCGTAAACGTAACTGTCAGAAAACTAATTGATTATCAGTTAGTACAGAAATATTCCTTATTTGTGTTATATATTTTCTTCAGACTTGGACATCTGTTGAAAGACTTTTTCCCAAAAGAAACTGTAAACAAGACCTCCTAACGAGTCCCCAGAGAGCATAAGACAATTACTTGCAGCCACCTAGTTATGAATTTAAAGCAGCCCAATAATTGTCCTCCCTGGGCTCCTTGGCTACAATACACAGCAGTGTTTAGGGACAGCATGCTAATTGGAAAGCTAAGAGATGTCTGGAGAATTTGGACTGACAACAGTTCTGTTAATTGTGTTCAGCTTTGTAGCAATTATGTGGTACGTTTTAACTGCCTTGTAACTAGTGTGACATGTTATCAATGTATTCAATAAGGCTGAAGGCATTGTGCACAGTACAGTAACCCACAACAACCAATCAGATTTAACTTTTTTTAAATCTCTCAATAACCATGACCATTATTACATATTGAATGGCAACATACTATCTTATAATGTCATGAAAATATAACTTTTTCTTTGAAAACATTTGAATATTCAGAGAAACTGAAGAATGTAAAATTTCAAGAGCAGTGTGGTCAAAGCAATAAGTGGTTGGGACAGGCACACAACACTCCATCCCTCCGATTCCAGTTGCTCCTAAAGTAGCACAGATGCAGATACGAATTGAGAATAGCCTTATATTAAAGAGGAACTATACTCATATCTTCAAAATAACAACAAAGGCACCTTTAGAAATGTTTAGTAATGACAATCTACAAATACATACTTCTAGATAATTGCCGGCTTTGTATTTTTTGCATACCTTATTTTTTTACCTCTCTAATCATCTTATGGTGTCCATTATTCACTAAGGCAGAAGAATCCATCTCCCTTTACTTCCTGGGACTCTGGCACATGTGACTAGGACATGTTACCATGCACATAATCTCAGGGGAGGAAAATGCCTTTCTCTAAAATCTTGTGAAATACAGATGAGATTTCCCAGCAATGCTCTGCTGATGTAACCTTCCCAGGATGCAACACGTGGGCATGATTACATCACTTTTGCCATAGAGAACCAGGATGTAGAAAAAAGAAATTGTGAGTAAAATAAAAATAGGTTTGTTTAACTAATGAATGTAAGATGATTTCATATTGGCATGCAGAGCTGCATGCTGATGTGATTTTTAGACAATGGGGGTAAAGGTCCACTTTAAGACAGCTAAATATCTGTTGCTGGAGTTTTTATAACTGAACTTCAGACAGATATAAACCATGCAAACTAATGCAGTGCTTTAATCACATCGTTACATTATTTTTTTTAATTCAAGCAGTATAAGTATTTGGATTTGTCTCTGTATTAGCCTCTTGTAATCCTTATATAAAAAAACTCTGAGGGGAGGAGGGAAAAGCTGAAATATTAGCCAATCAAATGTGTTGCAGTGCAAGGAGCATATTTTTAGAAGGTGAAAGCAGAATGCAGGATGGATTAGCTTATTAGTCTGCTGCTTATTCTTTTGCTGCCCAGTCACCAGATTAAAAACAAAATTCATGGTTGACTCTAAATAATGACCTGTACAAGGCTTTTAAAGCGTTGACTATGGACAATTTGGGTACCGTTGTTTTCCGGCATTTCTAATCCTGGCATGTTGGGCACCTATTTACTTGGCACAACCTCCTCTTATATATTTTACAATAAATGGATACTATATTATGCTTTTGTGCACTAAAATTAACTTAAGTTTGTTTTTTACTAAAATGTTGGGTTTGATAAAGAGTTGAGCTAATATCATGCAGCATAAACATATGCAACTGCCATCTTTTTATTCTACAGGGTCTCTGCTTTCATCAAATATATAATATAATGGGGGGGGTTAAGGCCTAAAATGTTATTAGGCCTAAAATGTGAATTTTAATTGTGCAAAAACTGAAAAAAAAACAGCTAATGGAGGAAGAGGTCCCTGAGCATTACCTGTCTATATCAAATACACCAGTAATTACTGTGCACAGACAGAACAGGTCTATTATATGGTGCTCAGCATTTCAGGGGTGCAGGGGAGAGCTGATCCACATGTCCTGGGCTCCTAGACAGTCAGAATGTAAGTTTACATTTCCTTCCTTTTTCACCATTGAATGCCTAGAGCTATCTAAAATTCAGCCATTTGATCACTCCACCTACCTAAACCTCTGTTTCTGGGCACTTTTTGTGTGCGTTATTGTGTCCCATGTCTAATATTTGTTTCATAGGTTTGTAACTTTGTAGCCCTGTCTCAGTGGACAGTGCAGGACTTAGTTATCTTGCTCTGGCTCAGTTATATTTCCTCTCTACACAAACGTCAGACACCTCGGTTTTTTATTTAATGATGTTCATGGTAGACCACTTTGAAAAAGTACAATTCCCTGGTAGATTGCTGTCAAGTACATACAGAACAATGAGACAAATGAAAAATGTCAACTACATTTAAGCTCTACTCATTGTCAAGGTATATTGTGTCCTTATTATCTGTAATGTAGTGCATACAACATACCGATAATCTGATCATTAAGAATCAATCAATCAGACCCTTAAAAGATGTTCCCCTCTTCTGAAATTTACATCTAATATTTTGTCCACATTGTCTTCTAATTAGATTCAATAGAGTAGTAATGGGGAGCGTCTGGTTTTATTGATTTTATAGGGCCGCTATGCAGAGCATTGGATTAAAAAGTCCAACCAGCTGCTAATGACATTGATCACTTGTAGTGCATTTATCCTATAACATGTTCTTATTCCAAACATGGACTATGCAGTACAATTACAGTGAAAATGCTAGCATCTTGTGACAACTGGTACAAAAATCATCTTTAGTTTTCTAAAAGCCACGTGTACATTATTATTTCTTAAGCTATAGATGACAGGGTTAAGTGTTGGAATGCCGCATGCATAGAACACCAACAGAATTTTGCCTTCCTGTATTGAGTAGTCTGAATTTGGCCTTACATACATCCTGAAAATGGTAGCAAGGAAAAAGGTGATCACTGTAAGGTCAGAGGAAAGGGGTTGAGAAGGCCTTCTGCTTTGCTTTGTTGGATCTTATTTTTAATATACTGTAGATAATGAGTACATAGGTCAATAAGATAAAGCCCATAGGAATGAATCCACTGGTGAATGAGCAGCGAAAGGTCAACCCAATCAGCACTAACGATTCCAAAAGAGCAAATCCCCATGATATAATGACAAGCTGAACACAGATCCTCAAATTCATGAAGCTATAATAACGCTAAGGATAGCAGATAGCTACATAACGGTCATAGGCCATCATTGTGAGTAAAAAATGCTCAGCTACCGCACATATCAGAAATAATAACGCTTGAGTTAAGCATCCCACATATGTAATGGATCTGTTTTCAGTTAAACAGATATCTAAAAGCTTTCACATAATAGTTGATGTTATAATAATATCCAATATATATAGATTTGCCCAGAAGAAATACATAGGAGTGTGGAGGTTGGAGCTGAATATTATGACCACAGCAATAGTCAGATTACCAATCAAGGCCATCAGGTAGACCACCAGAAATATCACAAACAGATGCGGCTCTCTAATTAGTCGAGTTAGGCGGTCGCCTAAGGCCTCGCGCTTACGAGGGCCTCGCTGCCGCCTAACTCGCCTCTGCAGATTTTAGCTGCAACGATTTCCAAGCGGGCAGAATGCGGTGCCCGCAGTCTCTGCAAATCCCCGCTCCTCCCCCATCTGCCACTGCGGGCCTCGCGGGGAGAATAGGGTGCCGGTGATCGATCAAACACCGGACGCAGCCTCCGGACAAGCCCCGCCCCCTCCCCATCTGCAACTGCGGGGAGAATGGGGTGTCTGCAGCTTTAGGACAAGCCCTGCCGACTCCCCATCTGCCACTGCGGGCCTCGCGGGGAGAATAGGGTCGGTGCCCGCAGCCTCAGGACAAACCCCGCCCCCTCCCCATCTGCCACTGCGGGGAGAATGGGGTGTCCGCAGCTTTAGGACAAGCCCTGCCGACTAAACGCTTTGTCGGTCACTTCCCTGATTTCTGTCTGGGAAGCCCACAAAGCGACCTTACGGGGCGAGCTCATCAGTCTAGCAACTCGCCGAAAGAGGGAACGGACCAACAGGGTTTCAGATCTCTCCTCCACATTGGATAGACTCGAGTCTGACTGGAACACAGCCCCCTCGATATCCTTAGGGAAAGAAATTGACTCAGTTCAGTTGGAACTGAACCTCCTCTTAAATGACACAGTGGAAAAACAGCTCAGCTGGACTAAACGCACGTTCTATGCGTGTGCCAACAAACCTGGCCCTTTATTGGCCAACATGCTTAAATCTAAACCGAGAGCCAGGCCCCCGGTCAGACTCCGTCTCCCCAATGGAGCCATAACGGCTAACCCATCCACCATCCTTGAACGCTTCTCCTCCATCCTCTCTAAATTGTATGGCAAACCCTCCACCTTCCAAACTCAACAGGCTGATGCTTTGTTTAAGGACGTCGCCCTGCCCATACTCACAGAGAACATGAGCTCTCTTATGGCCCAGGACATTACCCCAGAAGAGGTCCTTCTGGCAATCAAATCCCTCAAACCCTCCAAAACACCTGGCCCAAATGGATTCTCGACCCTGTATTACAAAAAATATTCAGACACCCTGGCCCCCCACTTAACGGCCATGTTCAACTCTCTAAAAAAGACTAACAATACCCTCCACCCAGCATCCCTTCTAGCCCATATAGTCATGATCCCCAAACCTGACAAAGACGTTCTTGATCCCCACAACTACAGACCCATTTCATTATTGAATATCGATGTTAAACTCTTGGCCAAGATATTGGCCACCCGCATGAACACAATCTTACCAGACTTAATACACCGAGACCAAGTGGGTTTTGGACCCTACAGACAAGCCTCAGACAACACCCGGAAAATTGTTCATCTTGTACACCACATGCACCACGCCAACATCCCCGGAATGCTCCTCTCACTAGACCTCCAAAAGGCATTTGACTCTATTTCCTGGGAATACCTCTTTTATGTCCTCCGCAAATGGGGATTTCCGACCGACTTTCTCCTCTGGATCAAAGCCCTATACAGCACACCAGCAGCCGCAGTCAGTTACCTCAGTTATCTCTCCCCCACTATCCCAATTCTGGGTGGTACTTGTCAGGGTTGCCCCCCTCTCACCCCTTCTTTTCCTCTTAGCCATCGAGCCTTTAGCCCACTTAATCCGAACTAACCCCAATATCCACGGTATCACTAAAGGAACAGCAGAATGTAAACTCCATATGTTCACAGACGACCTGTTACTCACCCTCTCCCAACCCATCATCTCCCTCCCTAACTTATTCTCACTCTTACGCTCATTTGGCCAAGTCTCTCACCTAACGGTCAATAATGATAAATCCTGCGCGCTTAACATCACACTGCTATCCCAGCAGGTGTCTGACCTTACCCACAATTTCCAATTTAAATGGCACGCTTCCCACCTAAAATACCTTGGGGTGCACATCCCCAACACCTACGAAACTCTCTATGCTGCCAATTACCCCCCGCTCTTTGGCGCCCTCAAGGACCTCTTGTCCTCCTGGACACGACACAACCTTTCCTGGATGGGCAGAATAAACGCGGTCAAGATGACTATCCTCCCTAAGTTGCTATACCTTTTCCGCACCTTGCCCATTCCGATCCCCCGCAAAGCCCTAGCGCAATTCTATGATTTGCTGGAGGACAGGTCGGTTCGCTGTTGGGACTACTTCAGAGACAAGATGGGAGCCCCCCCTTCGGAATTCTTCAGGTATCTTCAAGTTCGGCATTGGGCAGCATCGTCGCTCGCACAATCCTCAACTCGGGCGGGCCTCACAGTATTTGAACATACCTGTAAACGCAACCCATATAGTCCGAACCTGGTCTCACAAATCTATACCCAACTTAATACATTGACCTCCCCTTCCAGACACTCCTACGTTGGAAACCGGAAATTTGGCAGCAAATTTGGACCTCCATGGCCACCTGCTCAATCAACATCTCCTCTATGGAAACTGCCTTTAAGTCACTCACACGATGGTACCTGGTGCCGTCCAGACTGGCCCATCTCCACCCCTCACACTCCCCATCCTGTTTTAGAGGCTGCCCAACATCGGGTGATGTTCTCCACACGTGGTGGTCCTGCCCCATGCTCGCCAGATTTTGGTCAAGAGTCTTTCGCCAAGTAAATAAAAATTGAAAAAAATTGAAAAAAAATTAAAACCAGCCCCGCTGCCCCCATCTGCATTAGAATAAACGCACAGTGTTTTCAACCGCACAATCTGCCTGGCACGACTGGGGTGCCATTAGAAAATAATGGCACTGCCAGCGTGATCGGCGGTGGTGTGCAATCGCCATGACCGCCCGGTCATCGTGCACAAAACCGAGCAGATGGCTGGGCGGATGCCTGGCACGACCGGGCGGCCATTAGAAAATAATGGCACTGCCAGCGTGATCGGCGGTGGTGTGCAATCGCCATGACCGCCCGGTCATCGTGCACAAAACCGAGCAGATGGCTGGGCGGTCATGGAATCGCACACCACCGCCAATTGCGCTGGCACTGCCATTATTTTCGAATGGTGCTCCATTCGCGCCAGGCAGATTGCGCGGTTTCCCGCCGTAATACCGCCTGGGCGGTCCCACACGATTGCAGTTGAAAACATGAATAGGTTAGATGTTTTATTGTTCTAAAACAGTCTTAAATTAAAGTTCTTAATAATCATAAACAAATTGGCCTAAAATCATTAGTCTATTGTTTTTTTTTTAAATGTCACCTGTTCCTTTAAGAAAAAGTATCGGCAATTGGTATCGGCAAGTACATGAGGGGAAGTACTTGGTCTTAAAAAGGGGGTATCGGGACATCCCTACCTCTAACCTTGGACCCTTTTTTGATCACAGAAGCAAATAACAAAGAGGGACAGACTGCATACAAAAATTACATAAAGGCTGAATATTTAAATATCTGTGTGCTTGTGGGTCATTTTCTATAGTTAGTTGTAAAGTGTAATCACATCAGTGCCGCTCTCTGCATTCTCTAGGACCACCCATCATCAGAGCAAGGATATTTCACGGAACACCTGAATCCAATGATTTGGAGGGGTGTACAAATACTTTTGGTGATATAGTGTATATTGTATCTGCGTGTTAGGCTGTCTGTTTGGGGTTTAGCTTTAATTCCATGTCCTTGATAGTTTACTAGTCATATACATATAGACCTTTGTTTAACAAAAGTCAGCTACTCTATTCATTGTCATACTGTTATGCCCTGGAAATCTTTTCTAAATGTGCCCATGCACAGAAGGATCTGATCATTTGACACTAAATTATCATAAGTTTGAATGACTTGAACACCTTCTGAAATGCATGTTTACTACTGCATACTGAGTGGCAACTCCATACAGCCTACAAGATAGTTATGGGGACTGTTGTTTTTTTCTCCTTTTATTGCTGTTCAGTAGTCATGAACAAATTACTCTCACTAATAGGGACATTGATCTTCTGCAGCCCATTGATGCTCCTGTCTTCACTCCATGCACAAGGGATTTTTATATGATTCCACTGAAAATTTTGACATCATCTGACATTAGGTCCGTGTATGGCTAGCGTGATTTTTTTTATAGCCACATGTACTTCCTTGTTTTTCAAAGTATAGATTATTGGGTTGAGCGTTGGAATGAGAGATGTATACAACACTGAATCAATTTTATCTTGCTCTACTGACTTTGGATGTATATACATTCTGAGCATGATCCCAAGAAATATAGTGATCACTATAATGTGAGATGAACAGGTTGAGAAAGCCTTGCGCTTTCCCTCAATGGAACGTATCTTTAGTATATTGTAGATAATTAAGGCATAAGTCACTAAAATAAAGATCATAGGAATAAATCCAAATATAAATCCGGACACTAAAAAAGCCATATGTGCTACTTGAGTGCAACTAGTAGACAGCTTCAGAAGAGATTCCAAGTTACAAAATAAATGGTTGATTATGTGAGAATTAGTGAATGAGCAAAGAGAAACCAATCCGGTCAACAGCAGAGATTCCAGAACACCAATTCCCCACAATGACAGAGCAAGCTGAAGGGAGAACCTCAGATTCACTAAATGGGAATAGCGCAAGGGAGCGCAAATGGCCAAACATCGGTCATAGGCCATGACTGCGAGCAGAAAATTCTCAGTCATGCCAAATATGTTAAAAAACAGAATTTGAGTAAGGCATCCCAGATATGTAATGGATTGATTTGCAGTTAGGCAGATGTCTAGCATCTTGGGCATAATGGTTGACATAAGAAGAATATCAAGGATGGCTAAGTTGAACAAAAATAAATACATGGGAGTGTGGAGATTGGAACTGAATGTTATAACGACCATGATGATTAGATTACCAACCAGGGCCATCAGGTAAAACAGGAGAAATATCAGAAATAGGGTGAGATGAAGTTGTGGCCACTCATAAAACCCAAGGAGAATAAATTTGGAATGCAATGTCGTATTTGTCACTTCCATCTGTTTATCATGATACAGCAGCAGGAGAGACTAACACATCCACTAATATAGTACCAATTGTAATTGTGAATGGGACCTAACAACTGAATGTAATTACAAATGTTATTTCTAATCTTCTTCTTCTGCATCTTTCTCTAAAATGATACCTGGTGTTCTTGCTATGAAGGTCCTTGTTAAATCACTTCATGTTTTGAGGTGACAACTGTCTCATAACTGTGCTACTGTGTTTGTTTTCGTGCTGTCACATGTTGAAGACTGCAAGTGGCCATGCTGACAAAGGAAGGAAGCCAGTGAAGAAGAGTGATGTACAGCCAACGCCGGAGTGCGTGCATGTATCCAGGAAATGGATAACAGAGTCTGCAGGAGGAAAGCAGAACTGAGATGCAAAAAATTAGAAAACAAAGTATGAAAACAGTACTTTATGAAAAAAAATACATGGCATTTGTTTATGATACCCAGTGCACATACCCTGTTTCCCCGAAAATAAGACCTACCCCGAAAATAAGACCTAGTATTATTTTTGGGAATTGCTAAAATATAAGACCTACCCTGAAAATAAGACCTAGTTGTGACCATTCCCAGGGCCGGTGGTGGCCCTGGAAATGGTCAGCACTAGGAGAAGCAAGGCGGCAGCAGAGGGAGCAGAGCCGCATAAGCCAATGCCTCCTCTATAGCACCCACTCCTGTCACAGGAGGAGTGATGCCAAATGCACTTCGCCTGTGAGAAATCGATAGTGAAAGCGCGCTTTGCTCATTCTGGCCAGCGATTGGTTACCAAATTGCTCTTGGAAAGCTAAGGCTGCCCTGATCACCCTATTCTTAATTTTGCCATTTTGGATTATTTAATTTGGATATGGATTTGCATTAACTTTGGATTGTTGTACATTTAAAAAAAAATAAGACCTACCCTGAAAATAAGACCTAGTGTGTTTTTTTGAGCCCAAAAAAATATAAGACAGTGTCTTATTTTCGGGGAAACACGGTAGCAAACTCAATACAATCTATTTTGGATTTAGAATTACTTTAATTTGCTAATGTCACGAGAAATATATCTTAAGGCAGCGTTTCTTAACCTTTTTTCACTCACGGCACCCTTAACCTCCCTGACGGTATGATTATTCAGGATTTTAGCATGCCAAAGTGGTACATTGTTTTTCATGGAAATTTGTTGTTTTATATTGTAGGCCTGTAATTCTTAGTAAATCTTAGGAATAACTCACCTAAATCTGTCCAAACAAGAATCCAGTAGACATCCCGGGTATGATAAAGTTTGAAACACGAAATTACAAAATTATAATATAATAAATTATAA
>NW_017307125.1:203120-266907 GCF_000935625.1 Nanorana parkeri
AAATAATTATAAATAATTATAAAAAATTATAATATAATAATTTAAAAAATGGTCCAGTAAATGGGAAATCTGGGGGCCCTGCCTGATCCGTACCACAGTCAATAGAGTGCCAAGTTTGCACATCACTGAGCTCGGCCGCAGAATCGTCGCTGTTTTAGGTCAAAAGCGGTTTTAGACCAGGTAGAAAACAGTGACTTTCACTGTCTGATGACGAATTTCCCAACGATTCGCTATCGCTCAATTCTGCAAGTGATTCTAATTTACTATCGCTGTTTTCTACCTGATCTAAAACCGTTTTTGACCTGAAGGGACGCTTTTTTGATTGCCATGGACGTTCACAAGTTTCCAGGCAGAAAGAACAGTAAAAGTGCAGGCAGGGGACTGGACAAAGATCTAGGGACAAAATTTAAGTGAAATAGTTTGATAAATATATGTAATTATAGCAGATTACATTGTATCGTGTGTAAATGTCATGTTTTCACTTTTGAATTTCCCGCCGGCTCCGCCCCCCGCTGTGACGCCCGAAAACTAAACTAAAACTCAGATGCCATCATCGGCCGGCCGCGTACAGCAGAGGACACAGCGGGCTCGCAGGGACAAGGTAAGTGACACTTTTCTCTGCAATCCCGAGTGTGGCTCGGGGTTACCGCTCTTGGTACTAAAAATTAACCCCGACATACTCGGGAATACCGCCAGGGAGGTTAAAAAGTATTAAAATTCTTGACAAACCCCAGTCTAAATTGCCAGGGGGAACCCCATGCAAAAACACATACAAAGGGATTCCTCAATTTGCCTCAATGTTCTCCCTCTAAGTCAGGAGCCCTCATTCATATCGCAGCCCCACTTTCACATTAGCATTCTCACTTTTCATCAGTAGCTCCCCTTCACATCAGAATTCTCCCTTTCACATTGGAAGCTCCTCTTTACATCAGGAGCCCTCTTCACATAAGAGCACCCCACTTCATTTTGAAATCCCAACAGTGTTCCTCTTCTCATCGGAGTCCTACCTTTAGAAAATGTTGAGGCACCCCTGAGGACGCTTGAAGGCACCCTGGTGTGCCATAGCAGCCTAGTTGAGAAAGGCTTAAGGGACACCTCACAATGTTTCAATTCCACACATATGATTTTTCATACAAGTCCTTGTGGCTTTTAACCCTTTTCTACTCTATCCAAAACTAAAAATAAAGTGTTTTAGTTATACATACACTTTGACTCGGGTAGATAGTTTGCATATTATCATGGGGTTTGTCTAAGTTTTCGTTAAATTTGTAAAATGCATCAAAACATTACATGTTAAACTTAATTTAAGCCATCGCTAACATCATAATACTGACTTGCCTTTAATTAACTATCAGACTACCTATCAATACCTATGCTATCTATTATATGTTTTTCCACTGACTATAAAATAGTTTGATTTCTGGGGAATTAATCTGTGTAGCTTGTATGAAAAGAATATTCTGTGGGTAAGGTAGTCTGGGTTCCTATTCTCCATCTGCCTTGTCTGTCTTGCACTGTCCTCCGCTTATATATTAGTGTTTCAAATCCACTGGGATTGTCTCTTTAATGTGCAGTCATGCTGTCGCAAAGTAACATGGGTACTCGATACTAGATTCCCTTGGTATTTTTAAATTGTACCTCCAAATAAACAGCTATATACACAGATGAAATACAGAATAAGCAAGGTAGGGAGTATTACAAGTAAAGATCTGTTTAGTGGGCAGGCTGTGCAGGACAGGTGTTCCAAGGTTTATGACAATGAGCAGTATGTGCAAGAGAGGAGTGTTGAATAAATGACTTGGGCCAGTATGTGCAGAAGAGGAGTGCAGAGGGAATGGCAGGGGATGGTATGTGCAGAGGGTATGAAGAAAGGCAGCATGTGCAGGAGAGGAGTGTGGAGTGCATGATGGAGGACAGTATGTGCAGGACAGGAGTAATTCATTGAATTTGATTTATTTATTGATATTAGGATATATCAAAGTTTCTCTTATGGTTTTTAGGTGGGCAGGAAGACGTGGACAGCATTAATAATCTGTGGAAGGAAGAAAAGAAAAGTGGAAGGAATGCTACTGGACTTACTAACCAATAGTTTGGCACTCTCGTCCTCCTACTTTTCTAACAGCTGGCATCCCACAGACCCAATTGGGCCTAGTAATGCCCAGAGGGCAGCCATCGCCATTCAACATCGAGGACCCCACTGAAGATATTTCCAATCACTTTCAGTCAAGGCAAAAAGCAAGGGGACATTAGGGAGCATTAGGTAGGCTTTAAATGCTGTTTGCGAGAGAACTTTGATCGTTTTAGAGATTTACTTTAAATCCACGCTGATATAAATTGTGTTCAATACCACTGGTTACCATTGGTTACAAAGCAACAATGTAGGGTATATATCTATTGGTTTGTCCAAAATGGACCAATCAAGTAGACACACAACTTCCTGAACGTCTATCTACTTAATTACATTCAGTGGATATTCAAGCAAACCCAGAAGGAGGTAATAGCTTATATGGAAGGGGTTGTAATCAGAAAGGTGAAGATACTCAGGAGTGTTTTAGGTCATACTAGAGGCTCTGCAATGTTAAAATCCAGCCATACATACATGGTCAACAGATGGTCATAATCTTTTAAAATGGGCTATTTTTATGTCGGTATAACCCCTTCACTAGTCCATTAGTAGAAGTTTTTTTTACGCTTTAGGATAGATCGTCGTCAAATGAGGGTCAAGTTAGCAAAATAGGTGTAAGGGGAAATAGATGATTCGTAAATCAAGAAGTATACTACGTAGGCATTGTAATTGTGCTATTAGATTAAATGCTTATAAAAGGTCTTACTAGTATGATGGTTCCAAATTTTGTTGACCTTGTTTTGTGATATTACCCTATGTGTGATGCCACTGTTCTAAGTGTTTAATGGATATTTGTACTTGAAACTCAATAAAATATATTTCCCTGTCAGCTCCATGTCAGCACACAATGGGTTAATCCCATCCTCCTCCTCTTTAACAGGATCGTAACTCATAAATTTGGGCTTCCCAGAATCCCCACTGTTCCTCTTTTTTCCTCTTTCTGCAGGATTGGAGCCGTTTGCCTACCTGTGGGAGTAAACCTCTCACTGTCCATCCCATCTGTGCCCTGGGGTGTTGTTACGCTGTGCCCATTCCAATGGCTTAGGGCTGCGTGATCCCGGGAGGACCGCTCCTGTACCAGGTACAAGGTCTGGGGTGTGATTGTCCTGGTCGCCGTTTGTTCTAAACTGGCGGTGCATTGCGAGGGCTTGTGTGTGGAACGCACAGAGACGCTGTGCGCTCCACGAATGGGCGGGAGACCGGCGCATGCGCAGTTGCGGCGGTTTGACGCGGAGTGGGCGGGGCTTCCAGTTTTGGCGGAGGATGATTTCGGAGGGACACTCCTGGAAGTTTCGCGAGCAGCCAAAGATGCGTTTTCTGTCGACACTGCTGGCACTACGCGCCTCCAAAAGGCTAGCCCTACTGGAGTTTGTGGACACCCTACTGCAACAAAAAGCTGTTGTTCCGGTGCCTCATCAAGAACGCTTTTCGGGCATCTACTCCACTCTCTTCTTGGTTATGAAGAAGCCAGGAGACTGGAGGCCGGTGATAAATCTAACCTACCTCAACAAGTATGTGCAAAAGGAGCATTTCAAGATGGAGTCCTTGCAGACGATCCTGAAGGTGATACAGCCGGAGGATTGGATGGTTTCCATCGACTTGCGAGACGCCTATTTCCATGTTCCGGTCCATCCCGTCTTTCAAAAATACCTGCGGTTCTCGGTAGCCAAGATGCACTACCAATTTGTTTGCCTACCTTTCGGTCTCACCTCGTCTCCAAGGGCCTTCACGAAGGTGCTCCTGTCCCTGATCGCCTTCATACGCAGGAAAGGCATTCGTATTTTCCACTACCTGGACGACGTCCTCCTGCTGAATCAGAGTCGAGAAGGACTCCTTTCCCATCTGGCTTTAGTGCTCTCCACCTTCGAAACATTCGGATGGATCATAAACCGGGAGAAGAGCCATCTGGATCCCACTCAAGATCTGCGGATTGGCCCAGGAGGCCGTGGTATCCCTTGCTTCGGCAGCTGGCGCAGGGGCCGCCTCTCCCCCTGCCTGTGGTGGAAGACCTGCTCTCTCAGGGTCCGCTCCTTCATCCCGCTCCCGGCAGACTGTGTCTGATGGCATGGCAGTTGAGAGGAGCCGCCTACTGCGTTTAGGGTGCTCTGAGAATGTGATCAACACGCTTGTACGATCTAGAAAGTCAACTACGAACCTGACGTATAACCGGGTGTGGTCGAGGTTTCAGGAATTTGCTTCTTCAGCGGAATTCCCAGCCGATACGCCTCAAGTCACGCATGTCTTGGAGTTTCTACAAAGAGGCTAAGCTGACAGGAAAGGAAAATTGCGGTAAGTATGAAGGTCAATTTTCCGGTATTAAACATAATTTTTTAATATGCTGGTAGTAAGTAGTGAAAATTAGCCCTATATTATACTTTATTAAGATAAAGTAAAGTTTCAGAATTGTGTCTGAATATTTTACTGTATTGGACACATTATTTTTTAAACTTTAAATGATTTAACAAAAGTGAAACCAATAGAGAACATTGCATGATATTGTTTCATCTTTAGTAGACTGTAATAATTATTCTCAGCTCCCAGCTGACTCCAAGCTCCTAATAAGAATTCACAATGGTGAATATCAACCTGATCTACACAAACAATCTTAATTCAAACACTTAAGACATTTCTCAAGAGCTGGATGAAAACCAAAACAAAATTTTCTTTGTTTTCCAGCCTAGGGACTTGTTATGGTTTAATAATTGCAATCATCTCATACTTTTCATTAGCGGCTAAATAATAGAAGAGAGAATCCCGCAAGGGATTTCCCTGCAGAAATACATTTAATTATCTGCATATGGAGATTCCAGGTGCACAAGCTTAATTGGCACATCTTGCAAGCTTTCATTAACTGTTAACAGTAGATACTTTCTGAAATGTGTAATGGTTACTGATGTTGTAACACAGGCCTTACAATGTTTTACTTATGTATTAAAATAAACTATATATTACACATTGATTGCTAAATAACATTTCACGTTGACATAAAAGATGAATGTAAATTTTAGCAGTTAATAGAAATTAAAGAAGTCTCATGAATGGGCTGCAGATAAGGTGGCAAGTTCGGAGTGACATAGGGGGTGGCAAGTTTGGAGTGACATAGGGGTCTGCTTATTTATGTTTTTGACCAGGATTCACACATCTTTCACCCAGGATTTCCTTGTTTCTAATGAAATCCCCTTTGAAAGTTGTGCAAATCCTGAGTAAACAAGATTAATATATTGACAGCACAACTAGAAAGATGGATTTGAGGATTTTTGGTAGATTCTAAAATTAATTTTTTTTTAGAGGTGACTTCCGGGCAAACAGCTAATTGCAAAGGTAAAAAAAAACATGACATGGCTGTCTTTTATGACTGCTGATTTATCTGCCAAAAGATTGTGAGGGGAATTAATCAAAATTGGAGCAGACAAAATCTGGAGCAGCTGTGCATGGCAACCAATCAGCTTCTCTCTTCCATTTTCAAATCTTAACTGAACAAATTGAAGAGAGAAGCTGATTGGTTGCCATGCACAGCTGCTCCAGATTTTGTCTGCTCCAGTTTTGATAAATTTCCCTCCATATTTCTATCCATCCAATCCTATTTGGCAGGACAGAACATTGTATTTTTTTTCTGCTGCAGTTCATTGATACCTACAGGTCTTGATCCTTTCCCATCCTGTGACTAGACAATGAAAAGAAAGGTAGCGCACTGATGACCTCTTTTGCTGTCACTCTGCTTCTCATTCAGTCAGCATGTTCCCTGCACTTCTTATGAAGGGTAAGAAAGGGGCAACTGACTGGTCAATAATGCTGCATTTCCCTTCCCCAGTCTAAGCTCTATTGTATAAGGACTGTAAAAGGCTAATGGAAGTCAAATACATATATGAGCTGCATTGTTTGTGCTTTTTATAACCGTCTAGAATTCAGCTTTAAAGAAAACATTTGCTGAGTGATACAGAGAGGCTGCTGTGGTTGTCTTCTCATTATGCAAATGTTAGTTACCTGGCTGTCATGCAAAACTTTTATCTTTAATGCTTTTAGGCTTGCTTCACACCTATGCATTGTGTTAACATACAGGTAAGACATTATCCTCCCCCTGCACAGATTAATACTTACTGAGTTGCGACGTGCTTGGCATTTATTGTTTGTTGACATCCTATTGAGGACATCTCCTTCTCCTGCCCAGGCCTGCGCCATAAATCCCCAGTAAATATAGCTCCATTTCCCAAGTGGCAGACAAGCTCTGTAGAAGTCAAGGAGGATTTACTGTGCAGGCACAGCCAGTAGGAGACGTCCACATCTTAACCAAGCTAGGCCTATCAGAATTTGGCAAGTATTCATCTCTGCATGGAGAGTGAGGTAGCAGTGACGCCACCTTTAAAGGGGCCT
The DNA here is from genome assembly GCF_000935625.1 of Nanorana parkeri. Taxonomy (NCBI): domain Eukaryota; kingdom Metazoa; phylum Chordata; class Amphibia; order Anura; family Dicroglossidae; genus Nanorana; species Nanorana parkeri. The sequence continues at coordinate 209,617 of NW_017307125.1, forward strand.
AAAGGTAAAATCTTTAAAGGTAAAAATCATGTGAATGAAAGTGTACTCATTGCTCCTCCAGACTTTCACATGCCAGTGCTCTGCCAGTACCCATGGAAGAGTAACGGACACAAGAAAAAGTAGACGGTGTAGCTATTAGAAGGGGTGGTGCTTAACACATTTGATGCCGGTGGACCAAACTGGGGGAAAGGAGTCTCTTTGGCAAGCTTTGATGGCTCATCTGTAAAAGGGTGGCCATCAATAGTCGGTGACTGTGGATATATGTTTTCAAGCACAGTGCGATTTTGGAAGCACAATTGTTTGCACGATTATTGGAGATACACAGGGGATGTATCGTATACACATTTAAAGAGGACTGCATAGTATATTAAAAGGACTGCACAGTACACTAGTTGGATCACCAAAAGTCACATTATTTGTTATGAATTCACTATTATATTGATTGTTATAATTGTGATTATTTGATTACAGCATATTAATGATGGTTTTAGGTTAAAATAAGCGCAGTGCAATTTGTTTATATGAATGAGCTTTGTCACCCTAAACTGGGAAGTGTGCTTCTGGCAGGATCACCATTTGAAAAAAGGAAAACAGCTTAATAAAAGAAAAGTATTTCAGCCAGGGCTGTGGCTACCATGGGGCGAGTGAAGCACTCCCCTCAGGCGCAGCTGAGAGGGGGCGCAGCCAGGGCCAGCCAACACAGCCATGCCTTGGCAGGGAGAAGAGGGGCTCTACAGGCCCCAGCTTCTCCTTGGATCCCAGCTGCTCTCCCCCGCCTGTATGGGCAGAGGCAGCGGGAATCCAATGAGAAATGGAGCACTGCAGCCGGGGAGGGGACTGAGGAGGGAGCTGTCATTCAGGACAGCTTAGCGGTGAGGAGAGAGAGAGCCACTCGGCCTTGCAGCACTCCCTCCTACACCCCCCACTGGCTTCAGCGCTCCTCCCCCTTCCGCTGGCTTCTGCACTCTGGATGGAAGAGCAGGGGATCAGTAAATACCTGTGATATTTACCAATCCTCTTTGTTCAGAGCAAACATTGGAATGATTACCCAGATAGCAAGGATAACTTGCCACAAACTTGTGGGAGGGTTAAATTGTAATTCTTGTTAACTTGCTGTACACATTCCTGGCAAGTTGTAGGGAGGGAGCTGTGACAGGATCGAGAAGTGAGCGAACGCTCAGGTATATCTTCCTGGTTTGCATTAACTGAAAATAGGTATAAGAAGGACACTTCACTGTAGTCAGGAAATGCAAGTAAACCACAGTTTTATTAAGGGCAAACACAAAAAGTCTGTTTCCATCAACATGGTAGACTTCCCTTGTTAAACGAGACAGCTTCCAGCATCACCGTTCACCACAAGGGCCAACATTTCATGCACAGTAATCCGCTTTTCTTCAGCATATACAGTCCTCAGTTTTGCTCAGTAGCTTTCCTCAGCTCCAAGCCTCTCATCAAACCTCTGTGTGATACTCACACTGCTCCCCCTCATGGGTCACTGACTATCTCAGCAGTGTCCAACAGGTCCCTTGGGTCACCAACCTTCCTGACCTCTCCCAGCCTCCCCTGGCTGTTCCCGAGTCTGCTTGTGGCTGTGTGCCCTGTTTCCCTGCATAAAGTGTTTAGAAAACAAATTTTGTTAAAGCCAAATGTGTTTCTGTAGAATACAAAACTAAAGTGCCATTACCTGTTTTTTCTGCCATATGGAGTTACCCCTCCCTTCTTTCAGATTTAACAGCCTCCACTCTTTTGCGAAGGCTTTCCACAAGATTTTGAAGTGTGACTGTGAGATTTTGAAGTGGTTCCATAAGAAATTGTGCTCATTTATCCAGAAGAACATTTGTAAAATCAAGCACTGATAAATGAGAAAACTTGGCTCACAATCAGCATTTCAGTTCATCTCAAAATTGTTTATTAGAGTTGAGGTCAGGGTTCTGTGCAGGGCACTCATGTTCTTCCACACTAAGCTCATCAAACCATGTCTTTATGAAGCTGGATTTGTGCAGAGACAAAGTAAATCGGGACAGAAAATTGTCTTCTATGGCTACAAAGTTGAAAGTGCACAATTGTCTAAAATGTCTTTGTGTGCTTAAGTATTAGCAGTACCCTTTATTGAAAACATCTGAATGATATTGAGTGTGTCCACATACTTTTGTATTGGTTTGCTGCACTTTCATATGTACATACATGCGACACTAAGGTGTTAAGGGTTGTCACTTTGTTTGCCTGATGAAGGGACCTGGTATGGTTCTGAAACATTGCTACACATTGGGATATGGCCTGTCTGATGTCAATGAAGAAGAATTGACTGAACAGAATTTGGAGTGCCAGTGTCAATTCGATTTCCTTCATTAGTTATATGCGGGTCACACCGGCTTCAAACATTTCATTTAAGAAGCTTGTGTCTGTTTTGTATAGTGTCATCGCCCTCTTGTTTAACATTTACACATTGAGAAATCACAATGTAAAACTTTTTCTCCAAAAAGTTTTTGGAAAATAATATAGTTTTAAGCCAAAATGATCTCACTAGAAGACAAAACTAAAGTGTCTGCCATAGATTGCTGCTACACTGTATCATCAAAGGTGTGTGGACACCTGACCATCATAACTATATGAGCTTGTTGCACATCCCATTCTGAAAACATGGGCATTAAAAAGGGGTTGGACTCTCATTGCAGCTATAACAGCCTCTACTTTTCTAGGAAGATGTAGATCTTGTAGATCTTCCCAAAGGTGTTCAGTAGGGTTAAGGTCAGGGCCCTGTGCTGGACACTCAAGCTCCTCCACACCAATACATGTCTTTATGGACCTAGCTTTAGGCAGAGGGGCACAGCAATTTTGGAGCAAAATATGGTCCTTCTTTAGACACTTGGTTGGAAGTGCACAATTGTCTTAAAGCTTTTCTAGTGCTGTAGCATTAAGAGTACCCTTTACTGCAAACACTTGAACACCATAATTTGGAGCGGTGTCCACAAACATTTAGCCATATATTGTATATTGTTATTTTTATTACTGCTTCTACTACAATTGTATTTACATTGCATCATAAAATATTAGCACAACAACACTTTTACAGCAAAAATGACCACACTAGAAGACCAAGCAAATGTGCCAATATACCTGTTTGCAATATTTTAATTCACTGCTTGGAGAGTGATAAAAGATTGGAAATCACACTCAGAACCATAGTGTAACAAGGCTGCACAGCGAAACACCATGAGTGACAAACACTTACCAAAACACATACATGTATTTACAATTTTTATTTAACATTTTTCATTGTACAGGCTCACTCAGAGCACAATTAAGGGAGAAGGGGGCAAGCTCCCTAACTGATTCTTTGGTGTGTTACATGGGGAGACACCCGGTCCCTAGATGGAAGACACTAGTTTAGATAAATAAGCATTGACTTTGGGCACAATACAAAAAAAAGATAATTGTGTTAGCTTCCAAACACGACTTCTAAGTTCCTGGAGAAAGACCAATGCATATTTGGGGTGACTTTTCCTAGTGGCCTGAAGGTCAGAATGCTGACACTAAAAATTCTGCTCTACCAAGTGTACGCCTCAATGAGCACTGAGAGAGACTGTAACATCCTGTTAGACTGTATACTACTTATAATGTATATAGAAAAACACCTTCTATTGCAGGATATTACTTTGCAATATATTGTCTAATGTGTTGCTGTATCCTGCTAATCGAATATCACTGCATGGATTTCATCCTGCAAGTCTGGCAATTTAGCCCATTGCATGAACGTAATAAAACAAAACAAAAGAAAACAGCCATCTACAAAAATTACGTAAGCTGACTGTTTGCAATTGCCTGAACCACACAGTAACTGCAGGAAAGAAGTAAGTGCAATTCAGCCAGTATTACACACCTGGTCTTCTTTACATACATACTTTTTAATTGCATAATTTCCAGGGTTTTTTTAAGACACAAATATGGACAGATATACTGCCTATGCAAGGGCACCGAGGCCTCTAAGCTCTTATGGCCCATTACAGTTAAGGCTATAATGGACCTAAGAACTTCAGAGGCTGGATGCAGACTAGGATGCTTTTAGTGAATGAGGGATACGCTCTTTCTCCCACTAAGAACAGGGTAAAAGGGCCACTCTTTTGTTGAGTATCAATGTAAGGGGGCAGTTCTACTACTAAGTGTAAAGGTAATGGGAACATTTACCCAGACCACCAATATAATGGTGGATTCCAAACTGACCAACAATTTTACAGGGAAATCTGTACTCACGAGCAATGTATTGGGGGCTTTTTCACTGACTACCAATGTAACAGGTGTGTTTACACCAAGTACCAACATTACAAGGATGATTACAATGACAACTAATAAAACTGGGTGTTTACTCTGACCACCAAGGTAACCAGAGCTTTTATAATGAACCAAGGTAACAAGAGCTTTTATAATGACCACCAATATAATAGGGGTTTTTACACTAGTCATCAATGTCTTGGTATTTTCAGTGTCTACCAATGAAACAGGGCATTTATATTGACTGTCAATATAATAGGAGATGCTACAGTGAACACCAGCCTAAGCAGCTAACCACCAGGACCGAGCACTGCCACATTCTAGTTCTTAGCCCATTCTAAGCTGCAACTAGTATTTAGTCCAGACTCATTTGGAGCTTACCCAGTTTTTTTTTTACTTTCCTCAATTGGGTGAAAATAGCAGTGAAGAAAAGGAAAGGTGTAACCATTTAGGGCAGGATATTAATGAAATGTGTGTCTTTGATCTGCATGCATAATATGCCATAGAAGAAGAATTGCTACAATATGCATTTCATTAAATACTACACCAGTTACAAACCCCTTTGGTTAAGGGGACCATCTACTAAATAAATATTTCCATATATTTGTGTTAATTATTATTCTTACATTTACTATTTTTGCCATGATGAATTTTAATCAGTGACTCCAAATTAAAGCTTTTGAAACTGTAATCAACAAATGTTAATTTGCCCATGTGACATTATTGTATGCCCTTAGAGACAAGGTTTGAAAATCCTCCTTGGAGTTCTCCAACCCTTTAAATATTAGCTATTCCTTCATAAGAAGGGTTCTGGGTTTTGCAAATAGACATGGTTTATTTTACATTCTCTTTTAATGTTTGCCTACATATTTTTATAAACTGAACTGTACATAATTATTGAAGTACCGTAAATACCTTCTAGATATACACATACATAACCATAAAAACACATAGGGGTCTTCTTATAAAAGATTTGCTGCACAGTCACATAGATAGTGTTTGCTGAATATTCATCCATCTGTCTGATTCACCCATCAGCATACAACATTATACAGAAATAAAAAAACAAGATTTGTCTATCAGCCATCTCATTACAGGGCAAATCATCTTTGGAAATAATAGCCAAATGCTGTAAAATACAGACAGACAAATATAGAAACATTGTATTGGGCCTATGTATTTATCTATCTATAAATAGACTTCGTGCAGTGATTTGCATACATATTAACCCCAGCAGACATTTGCAGCTTTTGTGGTGTTACAATAGCATTGGAATCTGAAACTAAAAATTAATTTATTTTAAAAAATAAGTAACAACCACAGAAGAGACATTTGTGGTGCAGCTGTGTTTCCTGCCCCCTTCCTACCTGTGAGATAGTACTAAGTTGAACCACCTTTGGATGCAATTACAGCTGCAACTGTTTTAGGGTAAGTTTCCTACAGGCTTGCACATCAGAATACTACAGGTTTTGACATATTGCTCTATCTGATTGGATTGCAATTTTGCAAATAAAAGATTTATTTGTGTATTTATGATTCATTTTTCTTCCTTTTCCTGGTATTCCGATGCACTGGTGACATTGCCAGTGCCTCACAGTTGCCCCCTGAGAAGATGTGACCAGTGTCTTCCAGGGAGATCTCATTTGTTAAGTGCAAGATTTCAGAAAATCTTGTGATTATTTTATTTTTAAATGGCAGTGCAGAGGAATGTAACTATAAGTACTGTAACTGTATTGATTTTCCTACAGATACAGATATTTCATTAGTGCTGGCAGGTGGTTAGGCCTGCCTTAATGCATACCTGTAGGACCTTCTTTTACATTGTAAATTGCCTGGTGTAAGAGTGGAAGAGCAAAGGCCCCTCTAATTGACTGCATACATGTTTTCAGGGCTACCCAGAAAATTAAAAAAACAGGGAGCAATGTTTAGTTATCAGCACTTGCATGGTAGTTTGTGCCCTGCATACCTCCTAATTGCCCAGTGAGGCTGCCCATCAAACTAGGTGGCCCAGTTGGGGTTTCCCTAACGTGTGCTCATGTCATTTTGGTTGTAATTTGCAAGGTAAGGGAAGTTAATAGTACTACAACATGAGGAGCATGCTGTGCAAAAAACTTTTCGCTCCAACCACCCCCCTACAAACTATATGAGTGTCACTCAGTTCAGGAGTACGGTGAGACTAGACTGCGCAATGATGCATTCCTGGGGATGCCTCACAAATCCGTAGCTGTGGATGAAGGAAAAAAGCAGGGGATGGAGTTGGTGTGTTAAGAGGGTGAGTAGTGCTTGGTCACATTTAAATGCTGGAGTTTTGCTTTAATGAGGAGCATTCTATATAGTTAAATGGAAATGTTACATTGATCTTACATAGATAAAGGTTTCATGGAAATGTTGCTTGGCTGTCAAATATTGATGGAAGAGCATTGTTATACATAAATTATGTATGCTATTATATATATGTTTTTATATTTAAAAGGTTTCAAAGCTATATATCTTTTACGGATTGCTTTTTGAGTATTCTAAATATCATAAAAGCACTGGAATCCATTCTTGGTTCTATCTTATCCATTGTTATTAAGAAAAAACTGTGATGTCAAACAAGTCTTGGATAAGCACATTCCACCTGACTGGTTTTTCTGATTGTCAAAGTTGCCAGATGCCCATCTTTTTTTCATTCTTTCTTCTTTATATTTTTACGGTCTTAGAAAACATGACCATTGTGATACTGGTTATACAAGACAGAAATCTTTGGAAGCCCATGTATATATGCATAGGAAATCTTTCCTTCCTGGAGACTGGGTATGTCAATGTTACACTTCCCAATATGTTGTTCAACATCGTCACAGGAAATCAGGAAATATCCTTTAATGGATGTTTGACTCAGTTATTCTTCTTTGTCTTTCTGTGTGCTGCTGAATGCTATCTTCTGGCCACCATGGCCTATGATCGTTCTATAGCTATCTGTATGCCACTACAATACCATGTCATAATGCAAGAAAGGTATATTTGGTGCCTCCTTATATGTTCCTGGTCAGCTGGGTTCTACACACCAGTTTTTCCAATCTATCTATTTAGTCAGCAGGATTTTTGTGGATCCAATAAAGTAGACCATTACTTTTGTGATGCTTCTCCACTGATAAAGTTGGTTTGTGGAGATACCCACACTGAGCAACTGATAGACTTCTTTATAGCTGCATTCGTTCTTCTTAGCTCATTACTGATTATTTTCATCTCTTATTTTTGCATCACATGGAGTATCTTGAAGATGCCTTCTTCTCATGGACGTCAGAAAGCCTTCTCCACATGTACATCTCATCTGACTGTAGTCTGTGTCTTTTATGGAAGTCTCTGCTTTACATATATGCGAGTCAGTCCAGCTTCAGGCAATGCATCAGACAAGCTTGTGTCTGTTTTATATCTTATTATCACTCCCCTGTTTAACCCAATCATTTATACACTAAGAAATCGTGATGTAAAGCTTTCACTGCAAAATGTTTTTGCAAAACAAGGCTATTCACAGCCAAAACCATATCACTAAACGTTGACCTCTTGTTGTCCTGAAACATGTCCTGCTGAGGTCAGTGACTAAGGCCTTTTTCATATGCATGGCATCTATTCTGATAAGCATGGGATCCATGCTGATCCACTGGGATCCATGCTGATCAGAGCAATATGGAACAAATGTCACTTTTGTGGCATCCATGTCCATTCAGTTTTTTCCTTCTTGCGATGGAGAAAAAAACTGAACAAACTGGGCCCATGTTAGGTCTATGGGCATTCGGGTGTAAGTGGCCATATGACCATTTACATCCTATTACCTCTGATGCATCCCGTTCAGGTCCTCCAAAACGGACCTATACGGACCTCAAGGTATTCGGCTATAAACGGTCGCATATCCACCTACTGTACATCCAACTCCCCATAGACTAACATTGAGCTTCCAGGTATCCAAATAACTCCAAATAAACCATGTATTACGTAACTATTGTTTGTTGTATTTGGTTAATCTGTGTGACTCATGTAGTTCAAAATGGTTTATTTTAAAAACCCATTTAGAGATTTTAGCTTATTCCAAATCTTGGAATACTTTATTTGTAGCCTCATTGGCAGTGGATAATGTAACGATTTTTCTAAGTTCAACAGAACAAGTTTTGGAGAAATTTTGGAAAAATAATGAGGGGAAGTTATCAAAACTGGAGCAGTCAGAATTTGGAGCAGCTGTGGGTGGCAAACAACCAGCTTCTCTCTCTCATTTTCAGATCTTTTCTGAGCAAACTGAAGAGAGATGCTGATTGGTTGCCATATGCAACTGCTCCAGATTCGGTTTGCTCCAGTTTTGATACATTCCCCCCAATGTCTCACTGAATAATAACTTTAAACCAAAAATGTAATTGTACACCAGAAGTTGTATATCATCAGACTACGTTATGTTAACATATGTAAAAATATGTCCTGGTGTTTTTTCCACATTTCCAACAGAGCAGAGTGACCTCTGATTAGGGATGAGCAAATCTACCCAGGTTCAATTTGCCTTAGGTTCAGCAAATCCCGCTTGAAATTCAAGAAACTATAATTTATGAATGAATCCAGTTGAAGTCTGGGGGCTCTAAATCCTGTTTCAAAATAGAAAATTAACAAATCCTTTAAATTTGATGCTTAGATGTGCTTTAAAGGTGTACATTGTATCCCAGTGATTATATACTCTGGCCGCACATATTTGGCTATGGATTTGATTTTTTTTTCTTTACAATGACTTGGCTTACATACAACAGCAGCACCTCAGTATGATTAATTTCAACAAAAACATTTTTAGGTAATTGTAACAGTGACACATTCTTTTTCATCAAGCAGTACTAGGCCTGCTTTGATAGCTGTATAAAAACTGGCCAATGGTTCGCTGAAGCAGTCCATATTCTCCATATTTTCACAGATGCTGCTGGCTACTTTCTATCAGGCAGTCAATAAGAATTAAGGGAAAATTTTGCAGCTGTTTAAAACTGGCCAGGGGCAAGTCAGTTTTAATGAGCAAGACTAGGCCAAAATGTACTTGATACAAAGAGCACAGGGAGCTGTTTTCCTTGACCCTGATTGTGTTTGGGCCGGCTCGGTTCAGCCCGCTATGTCCAATGGCCAGCTCTGACAGCTCCACTGATGAGAGAGCACAGAGTGGCCAGCCTGAACACAGAGCTGTGCTGCCCCACCCCCATCACCAGCCGACATTAGACTGAGCCAGGGGGGGACTGTGCAGGACACCGCGCTGTGAACGAAGATCACAGAACACGGAGTGTGAGCTGACAGGGGGGAGGAGATGGTGTAACCATTGCTGTTCCAGTAAGCTGATTTAAGATCCTTATGTCTATCTATAATGAATGCAATGAAATACAAATACAAATACTCAAAGTCAAACTTTTTTTTCCCTTCTTCCCAATCCTGCTGTAGGGACTTACCTTAAATGATGTCTCTTAGGCCTCATTCACACGAGAAACAGCCCCTTGCATGGGTATCGGCCATACAAGGAACAGCATGGCAGGGGTGACAAGGGAGGAGGTGGAGGCGGCTGGGCCCCAGCAGTGCCAGCCCGGCAGCGCCGGTCCGGTGGCAGAGGAGACTGGGCCCCAGCAGCTCCGGTTTCGGTAGGGGAGGAGGCTGGGCCCCAGCAGTGGCAGGTAAGAGGAGCTGAGAAGAGGTGCAGGGAAAGGGATCCCCCGACCAGTGTGCTGCAGGGACTTAGCTGTGAGACATGATTGGGCAGAGTCATCGTGACTCTGCCCAATCATGGCTCTATATTCGTACTGAGCCCTGATTGGCACAGTCTTGCACCTGACCTGCAGTCTTGCACCTGACCGCGGACATCCCGTAATGTTAGGCTTTCAGCGAACGCTAGAACAGGCTATGTTCGAGTCGAACCTATGTTCGACTCGAACATGCAGCCCATCCTTAGTGACAAGCGGGCGGGCTGAGCAGCACTGGTGAACAAAAGCAACACAGCAGGGTAGGCAAATTATGGGGCCGCGCTGGAGCCTCGGCCGTGAAGACCCAGTGAGCTGCCAACTAATACTAGAGAGAGACCTGCTTCTCTCCGGGTAATGGTGTTCCCGGCCCGGGAGCGCAGTCCCCCACCCCAGTGTGTTTTGTTTTTTTTACAGCCTCCTGCAACTGACTTTGGCTGTAAAAGTGGATATGCAGTGCACTGACTGGTATGTAAAACTGATACGAGCTTGCATGTCAGTCTAGCCGGACATTCTAGTGTCTATGGCCAGATTCGGCTTAGGCAAATTTTACAATGTTGACTTGTCTTGTAAATTATTTTCTTGCTGCGATCAGTCAGTAAACTATGCTGCATACAGCAGACACTGGAGGGCCGATTTACACCACAAACAGGGGTAGGGGGGGGGCGTGATGGTGCATTGAAGTCAATGGCACTGCAGCCACACACCCCGCCCACAGTGCGATCGCCCACACCCAAACGCGTGGCACATCAGTGCCTGCGTTCAGTCCAGTACGATCTGCAAAAATAGCACATGCAGCATTTTTTGCACATCGCACTGGACTGGAAGGCAGGCACTGCTGTGCTACGCGTTTGGGAGCGGGCGATCACACTGAGGGCGGGGTGTGTGGCTGCAGTGCCATTGACTTCAATGCACCGCCAAGCCCCCCCACCCCTGAATGCAGGCAGCCGGCAGGGTTGCGATACAGTGCATTCCAGAGGCTGACCACTCTGGAACGCACTGTTTGTGGTGGGAACCGGCCTGGAGGCAGTATCTATATCTGTCTCTGAATTATTATTTTTTCTACAAACATGGAAAAAGGAAAAATAGTGCCAGTACTCTATATACTTTCCAGCAGTATTTCAGGCTGAGTTTACAGCTACTTCAATTGCATTAAGCACTCGTGGACACATGTTAAATGCAATTAAATTGACACCTGTGTTTTTTGTTGTAGTTTTTTTCCACAGTGCATTGCACTCATGTGCATTTTTTTTACGCATTACATTCATGGGCAGGTATTTTTGTTTACAGCAACATACATTATTTTTCCTTTCTTAGGGCTCATTCACACCTATTCCAGTGCATTCCAGCATGATTACCTGCTGGAACGCACTGGATCGCTATTCTGCTTTGTTATATAATTATTGCTGGGGTTTGTAGTCCTATATAGCTGACGGTATTCTGCATTGCTGTATAATGTTTTGCTGAGATTTGTAGTTCTCTATAACTGGTGGTATTATTCTTGGAAACCCATTTCATTCTATTAGGTTTGCTAGGCATCAACAGTCCACCTATGGGCATTTGAGGGCAAGCTGTGCTCAATTTTGCCAGCTCTGGAGGCAACAAATACTCAGTAACACCATTGTAGAAATGGGTAATCTTATTAAATATGGGTGGTAATATTATTATTATAATAATTTTTTTATCAGAGGTTCCTGCTTATTTATCCTACACCTGCTTGTCCCCTATAGAGCCAGTACAGTATGTACCACCTATAGAGTCTATACTGTGTATGTGTGTGTAAATATATATATTGTCCCCTGTAATTAGGCGGCTGCCTTAGGCCACTTGTCGATTAGGCTTCTATGTTTGGCTCCGCTCCCAGATTGTGACAGGGCTCGGCTTGTCAGGGGTCATGTGATTGGGCTGCTCAGTCTAAAATGCCCGGGCCTATTTTTTGTCCCAGTCCGGCCCTGCTAGTGGCACATAGCACAAGCAGGTATTGCCAATGAAGAATTACAAAACTGAAGACTATAAAGTAAATAATCTGACTGTGGTAATAACCATCTCCTACCATTTCAAAAATGTAAAAAGGTTTGAATAGAAATAATTGATACAAATGTAATCTATGCACTTCAACTATCATACTTAAAGTGACATTAAACCCTCAGATTTTTTAACATAAACCAATACTGTAATGTGTGCCTTACTGTAATCCATGGTAGTTTCCTTTCTCTTTGCTGCTCTTCCTTTTAAATCTGTATCTCTTCTCATGCTGGGGGAGAACTTCCCTTTGCAGCTGAGTGACTCTTCCTGTAGTGCTGGCTCAGGTTGCAAACCTACACACAGACACCGTGTATCCATTTCAGAGACAAGGCAGTCTGGCTGCAAAACAGAAGTTCTGCCCAGCATGAGAAGAGATACGGATTTAAAAGGAAGAGCAGCAAAGAGAAGGGAAACAACCATGCATTACAGTAAGGCACACATTACAGTATTGTTTTATGTTAAAAAATCTGAGGGTTTAATGTCACTTTAAAGTTACTATCCATTTGATGATGTATTCTAAATGGTAACTCAAAATTAAAGCTTTTACAATGGTTATCAACAAAGGTTAATTTGTCATGTGATAATGCTGTGTGCTAGTGACAATACTGGAGAGTCCATGTGGACTTTCTCCCTGTAGGATCACAAAACTATAAACCTATAAACATCAGCCATTTCTGCATGAGTTAGTACACATGACCCTGCTTGTTTTCTAACAGGTAACATACCGGTATATTGAGACATGCATCTGATCTTTTCTGGATTTTGCAACTGAATAGGATTTTTTTATATTCTCTTCTTTATGGTCATTTACATACTTTTATAAACTAAACTGTACATTATTATTATTATTGAACTAAATCTTACACATAGGCAGAGATACACATATAGTGCTTTACAGACATATTGCCCTATTAGACTTCTCCAGCTTTTGTGATGTTATAAACTATAACCTATACATTTAAATATACATCGCCCAGCAAAGTATTTCTTTACATTTTTGCCCAAGCACTTACAGTCATCATGTTTCTAAACAGCTTCAGCTCGCTCACCTTGGCTTCCCTGAACGTCATCTCCAGTACAACATCACAAGCGACAGAGCAGTCTCCAGCAGACATCATATACTAGCTTGGGAAAGAGAGGATGGAGGAGAGGGGATCAGGGAAGAGGGAAATGGATTGTCTTTCTTTGTCTGTGTGTTTGGGGAGGCACACACAGCTTACTATTACACACAGGAGTGGCTCCATAGCACCCTGTAAGGATAAGGAGTCACACTAAAACAGGAGATCAGGGTCAGTGCTCAGATCAGCTGATTCTGCAGGTAACTAAAACGTTTAAACATCAAGGACAGGGGTGTAACTTTCGATCATGGGGCCCCGTAGCAAAATTTTGATGGGGCCCGTCAGCGACCTTCTTACTGTCAATGAAAGTTGGGTAGCATGAGAGCTGATTGCTTTGTCTCTTCTTGTACATTTAATGTCAGCTCTTCTTAATGGGAAATGTCACACGGGGTACCGGGTCAGTGTCCACAGTAACTTCTGCAATCCTTAAGGGGGCCCCCTTCCACCCCCAGGCCCCATAGCAGCTGCATGGAAATGTATCTGATTTTGTGTATTACTTTGTATGGCAGAGCATCCATCTATTCAGTCCCAAAATAGTTTATATTGTTGGAACATCTAAAGAAGCAAATTATATCAAAACAAAAGAAGCATGCTATGCAAGAAACTTCTAACGTCTTAAAATGAAACTCCAGCCACTTGTCACCAACTATGTGAGTGCCGCTCAGTCCAGGAGTACTTTGAGACTACACTGCATGTTGACACGCCCCTATGAGGTGTCACTGACAGCTTGGGCTCACAGAAAGTGAGCTGAATGAGTATAGCTGTCATTAAATCCAGAAAAGACCTGTGGCACTGCATTGAGGAAGAAGCAGGGTATAGTGCTGGTATGTGGAGGGGGAGAGTATTGCCTGGACACTTTTTTTTTTAATCAGGTGAGTGTTGTGACAGGCAAGCACCATAATGTGCAAAACAAACCCAGAGTTATAGGTTTTGATTTCCAACCTTACTCTAGATTGGTCACTGTCCTTTTAAAGGGACCTCAGCTATTCTCAGTAGTTGCCCAGTATAAAGTTTTTTGTTTGGAGGTGCGACTTTGCTTGTCCTTTATTTGGTTGTGTGACTTTGCTCGTCCCTTTTCAAGTTTGTCCTTTTTCCTGGTTCTGACATTGGGCACTGGTTATTTCTGGTAAACAACCTTTGGCTACTCATCCTGTTCATGCTCTTATCTCATCATTTGGCACTGACCTGCTAGGGTGTGGTCTCCTTGTTAAAACCAAATAATCTGGAGTTTAAGTCCTGAGTCACCTAAGTACAGTGCTTGCATATCAAGCATCCACAGATGGTGGCTCCCTTCAAAGGGGTGGTGACCAACCAGGAGTAACATGTGGTTGTGCATTAATGGGAAGCATTTCACATTCTTAAAAAACAATTATAAGGAAATGTTAGCACAGCTAAAGACTTGAGAGATCTGCTTGGCAGTCAATTAGTAGTGGAAAAGCATTGAAAAAAGGTGGACTAAGCTCCACTGAAGAATTGGACAAGCAATAATTTACCAGGGTAACTTGCAAAACTTATATATAGTCCTGTGAGAGCTTCTGACCCAGATTCCTCTGTCCACATATTGTATTGTGAGAGGCCCCTGGCCATTCTCCCATTTGCATGTGCAGAAACCACTTTATGTATATTATACATAACTTATGTATATATGTTTTTTTAATTTAAAAGGTTTCAAAACTGGGTATGACCACCTATCTTATGTAGCCAGTTATCTGAATATGTTTTAAAACTTAATTTGTCACTAGAATTTCTAATATCATAAAGAATGGATTTCAATCTTTTAAAAAACATGTTTGTGATGTCAAACAAGTCATCGATAAGCACGTTCCTTCTCGCTGGTTTTTCTGTCTGCCCACACTGCCAGATACCCATCTTTTGTGTAATCCTTTTAATTTATATTTTTATGATCTTAGAAAATATGACCATTGTCATATTGGTTTTACAAGACAGCAAACTTTGGAAGCCCATGTATATATTCATAGGGAATCTTTCCTTCTTGGAGACTGGGTATATCAATGTCATACTACCCAATATGTTGTTCAACATCATCACAGGAAATCAGGAAATATCCTTTAATGGATGTTTGGCTCAGTTGTTCATCTTCGCCTTTCTCTGTGCCTCTGAGTGCTATCTCCTTGCCACCATGGCCTATGACCGTTACATAGCTATCTGTAGGCCTCTACAATACACTGTAATAATGCAAGAAAGGCATATTTTGTACCTCCTTTTATGTGCTTGGTCAGCTGGACTCTGCACACCAGTTTTTCCCATCTATTTTCTTAATAAGCAGAATTTTTGCGGTTATAATAAAGTAGATCATTACTTTTGTGATGTTTCTCCACTGTTAAAGTTGGCTTGTGGAGATATTAAAACAGAAGAACTTGTTGACTTCATTATAGCAGCATTTGTTCTTCTTAGCTCATTGTTGGTTATCTCTGTCTCTTACTTTTGCATCACATGGACCATCCTGAAGATGCCTTCTTCTAGTGGACGTCAGAAAGTATTCTCCACATGCACATCCCATCTGACTGTAGTCTGTGTCTTTTATGGAAGTCTGAGCTTTACATACATGCGGGTCACTCCAGCTTCTAGCAATGCATTAGACAAGCTTGTGTCTGTTTTATATCTTGTTATCACTCCCCTGTTTAATCCAATCATTTATACACTAAGAAATCATGATGTAAAGCTTTCACTGCAAAATTTTCTTGCAAAACAAAGCTGTGTACAGTCAAACACACCTTAGAAAGCACAACCAACATGCTTTACCATAGATATACTGTTAGATTATTATTATTATTGTTTTATAGCACAGAATTTCTCTTTAGAAATGTTTCTCAGCCACATGAGATAAAAGAGTAACCCCATCACAGCACACAGTGGGATGGACCAATAAGTGCAGCGTGGAGTCACGAATAGCACTTCCAAAAGTGTCAGTTTTTGAGGAGTCTTTACATTGCAGTGCCATTGGCTGTGTGGGTTATTTATCTTCTATATTTTAAACCCTTTGTTAGAACTAGGGATTCAGGTTTGGACCAAACCAGGTCTGAACCTGAGCTCTTCAAAACCTGGACGTAAGCTTCTTCCGCTGCTGCGCAATCAGCTGTGGCCAAGGAATTCCCTGTCCACAGCTGCACATAACCAAAGGGGTGGTATGCTGTAAAATCATTGACCATAAATGGCCACATGGCCATTTAAGGTCAATGATGTCAGCACACGTATCCCACCCCTTTATTTATGTGCACCCGCAGGGTGGCAAATACTCTGGCCCACTGATGATTGGTTGGGTGGCCTTGTGTTCCTTCTGGGTTTTGAAGAACTCAGGTTCAGATTGGGTTTAGTTTTAACCTGAGCTCAGGGCAGACAGTACTCAAGTCTGGTTTGCAACCAATAATGAGTTCTGCCAGCCCAGTACAGGTAGAGTTATTTATGGTAAACATTAACTCCCTACCCCCTTTAAGCCCCCTCCTTGAAATTACACAAAATGGAAAAAAAAGTTAGAGTTTTGAGAAAACAGCAAGTAAAATTGTAGGTAACAATTTTTAAATAGTTTTTTCAATATGAATATTAAGTAGGTGTTAAGCCAATTTGGTTTCAAAAGTGGAAATATACTTTAAAGCGGACCTTGCACAAGCAAACAAGGTCCACTTATTCAAACACAGTCCCTGCCCCTTTTTAAAAAGCAATATAATGTTTGTGGGTGTGCCTGTGGGAAAAAAGAATATATACTTAACTTACTCCCGGCTTCTGCCCACAGTGCTTAGACAATGCAATAACAATTTTCAAAATTATTTTATGCTATGTGAATGGGAACATATACCAAATATAAAATAGGTGTTATCCCAATTTGGCAGCAAAAGTAAAAATACATTTTAAAGCAGACGCACTAGCAAGCAAAATCCACACAAAGGTCCAGAATTTAGCAATAAGATTTGCCCCCCTGCCATCACCATAGACTATAATGGGATTCCTGTCTAAGTGCAGGTGTGCCGGATTTTGAACAAGATTTGCCAAACTCTTAAACGCTTAATTGAGCCTGGGCAGATTTCCCCATCACTATCTAGAACTATTTTGATACTCCAACTTGTTTTATTTAGGGACATCTAATGTTCTTCTGAGAAGACTGAACAGAAGTAATTGTTTAAACAATTTGCTACAACCAAGTCTTCGTTCAGCTTAAATATTGTACCTAGTTTTAATGTTTGTTATTCCACAATGTCTTTACTTCCTGTCACTAATAAACCTACAAAAGTTGTATTCTCTTTCTTAACAGAATTAGTAATTTCCTCCTCTTTTAGTGCTTTAGCAGTACTAATTACATGTTTGACCTCTACCTCCACTTTCCTTCTCCTCATAATTTCTATATTTGTTTCTCTTTTACTACACTTGGTTGGGTATTTGAAGTGATCACTGCTTCACTGGGCTGAGTGAACTTTCTACTTTAGTAAATTATTACTTTTTTGAAAATAAGGCTCCTTATCCTGGGTGTTAGCTTTGTAAATTGAGCTTAATGCATTATAAATTTATAACTGCAAGTGAGAAAATACTCTATAGTTTTCCTTCAACATGGCATCAATAAAATCAATAAACTTACGACCTTCTCAATTCTGTAGTTTAAATGGTTACTTCAGATTAAAGTTTTGCAAAACTGGTATAAACACATAGTTACATATTTACATATTATTTGTGACTATTCACAATGACAACAGTGGACCAGGCATTTGGACCATCTCTCACAAGCTTCCTAAAGATATAAACATCAGCTACTTCTGTGTCAATACGTCAAAGTTGCTTGTTTTCTAACAGGTAACCAGCTTTATCATATGAAACTTTGATGCATGGTGGATCATTAGTCTTTTAAGTTGAAATGATAAATTCCCCTATGTTGCCTTATTTCCCTCGGAGCACAGGTCTTTGATAATGGCTGCTTGTTTGGTAGATGTACCTTTCACAGCTCAGTAAGCGATCCTGGTGCTTGTCACATTGTAGCATCTTTTAAATTAATAAAAACCTGAATACATGCATTAGTTAGTGCATTTTATTTGCATTATCTCCATGTCCAAAGTGTACTGCATGCTGAGACATAAATGTATGCATCCAACATGAGTGTGTAGTGTATATAATTCAGCACATACGTCAAGGGATCACGTTCCCTGGGTGCATGAAAATCCACACACCAATGCAATCCTGCACCACATGCCTGCCTCTTAGTGTCAGAGATTGCTCCATGTGCTTTTATATTTTCCTTTAGTAAACTTGGTACATACATATGCACCATTAGTGCCCGATTTATTGCTTGTGTATCAGTGATATCATAATGATCAGCAAAGATCAGAATAACTTTTTGATTTTTCACTGTTTAACATTAAACCTTTTCTCTTCCAGTTTCAGATGGTGGCCTCTTGTCTTGTCTAGTGAACTAATAGTAAACATGAATTTATTACTATATCACAGAAATCACTGCGCTGGGAATGCGTGCCTAACTACCTGATTGGACCAGCCGCAACAATGTGTATAGGTGAACAAATGTAAAGCAAATATGTTGCGCTATCTAAAGGTGCTCTCTGATGGGGAGAACTGATGTAAGGGGGGCACTCTGATGGGGAGAACTGATGTTAGGGGGTGCACTCTGATGGGGAGAACTGATGTAATGGGGAACTCTGATAGGGAATACTGATGTAAGGGGCACTCTGATAGACGCTGTACATTTTTTCATCTGCTGATTGAATGTAGCTATGCATTTCTATGCTGTTGTTCTTTTTTTATTCTGACGGCAACCAACAGCTCCGATGTCAGAAGAAAAAAAAAAAGACAACAGAGCAGGGAAAGGTTTACTCTGCTCGATCGAGCAGAGTAAAACTTTCCGGAAGAAAGTGTTTCTCTCCCGGGCGGCCAGGAGCTGCTTTCTAATAGCGGGAGACTCGGCCAGCTTCGGCTTTCACCTCGGCTCATTAATTTCACCTCGGCTCAGTCACCAGTTTTCAGGGGTAAAAAGGGGAAGACAGAGGGGAGAGTTACAGGGAGGGAGAGGATGGGAGAGATCCAGACTGTATAAGAAAGAACAGGGAGAGTCAAAAGGAAGAGGGAGAGAAGGGAGAGAGAGAATAGGTCACTTCTACAGCCTCGATCCAGGAGGCTCAAGTATTCCGGGGAGGACGAGAACTCGTCCCACTCAAACCAAGTATAGCGAAATCAAGTCCCCGTCCCCTTTAGGGAGCTGGTAAGGTCCTCCATCTGCCTGATGTCACTGATCCTGCTAAGCCATAGCTTTATGGTGGGAGGAGAGACCTGTCTCCACAGGGCCGGGATACATGCTCTAGCTGCATTGACAAGATGAATCACCAAGGACCGTTTGTAGCTCCGCAGAGAGCCAGAGGCATGGTGTAGTAGAAAAAATGAGGGGGCCTTGGGGATGTTGGTGATCGAGAACCTCAGAGTGACAGAGTGGACTTTGGTCCAAAATTCTTGAAGCGATAGGACCAGAAGATGTGGAGCATGCCCGCAGAGGAGGAGCCGCATCTCCAGCAGAAGCCACTAGAGTCAAGAAATATCTTGTGTAACCTTCTGGGAGTGCGGTACCATCGAGTAAGTATTATGTAACCTGATTCCTGATATCGATTACTAATAGAGGACTTCATGGACAGTAGCAAGATTCTCGAGTTGTCACTGGGAGAGAAGGTAAGCCCCAGATCCCTCTCCCATTAAGTTCGATTAATCGACTAATCGGATAAAAAAACACAAAAAGGGCTCCAGTGATGTACTACTAATTTCTATTGAGATTGTAGTCCATCACGGGAGCAAGCTTGGCGCGGTGGAAGTGTGGTGTGCAATATAGTACATTATACAGCGGCGCAGTGCAGAATACCAGCAGCTATAGAGGAATGTAGCAATAGTACATTATATTATAATGTACTATTGCTGTGATTTGTAGTCCTCTGTAGCTGGGGTTATTCTGCATTGCACTGTATATAATGTATTATTGCTGGGATTTTTAGTCCTCTATAGCTGGTGACATGACAGTGACACCTGCTCCTATACAAGCGCTAGAGCGTCTTTAGAGACGCCCGATCGCTTGAATGTAAAGCCCCTGTCCAACCGTGTAATTACAGTGGCCGGCCGGGAAACTACTCGTCGAGCTCCGTCACACACGAGAGGACGAGTGGATTTTTCAAGCCCTGATTATGGGTGTAAGTGGGGGCCTCACATTTTGAGTTTCGCCTAAGACCTCACAAAGTCTAGAGCCGCCTCTGCAAAGGAAGATCACAGTCCAGGGCTGGGAGTAACTGATAGCACATTGAGAGGGCTTTCGGTAAATATCCGGGAGAGGTGCACTCACGCTCAAAAGTTGTGAGAGAGCGTGTCAGCTCCACGGGATGAGGGAGAGAAGAAAGGAAGTGGGTAAGTTGAAAATGGCGCCAAAAGCCCAGCAGAGCCAGGATAGGATCCCTATCCATGTCGGCACATGTCGGCCAGCCTGGTCCCTGAAGATAATCAGTGCCTTAAACCTTTCCTTGAGACCCAGTTGTACGAACCCCGTGTCCTGCAGCCCACGGGAGAATTCGGGGTTACCAATCACCAGGAGGAGCGGGGCGGGGGAGATCAGTCTAGAATCAAATACCGTTCTGGCAATCTTCCATGTCGGTCCCAATGTGGGATGTGAACGTAGCACCTGAGAGATCCTGAGGCACCATGGTTGTGTTTTGAGAGGCAGCTGCGAGAAAGACTGCTCCAAAGATACCCAAGGTTTCAGTTCCTCATGGCGGCACCAATCCAGTATCCGCGTTAGGTGGGCAGCTACATAGTAGAAGTTAAGGTCAGGTAGGGCCAGACCCCCAGACCGTTTGGGCCGGCGGAGAATGAAGTGGAGGATCCTAGCCTTCGAATTCACGTTTGGTGGGCAGATATTTCAATAGGGCCCGCTATCCTTCAGGCACATCAGGTGGGAAGGCGTTGCCCGAATCTCGGTCCGTGTCCCGGTTGAAATCAAAGAGCTCGGTGGATTCCGCTGGCAAGGTACTGCGAGCCGGGGAGTCACGTCTACGTGTCCTGCGGGGAGACACAGTAGCAGGGGCCGTAGGCGCCATCTTGGTACTGCTGCGTGTCGTGGATGCCGAGGCCCGGGGAGTGAAGAAGTGTTGTATGGGGTCGTCGGGGGTCAGTAGTTTGTTACCTCCATCCTTGCCCCGTTTAGACATGCTGATTGTGGGGTCCACACGGGTTGAAAAGTCCTTGAAATAGTGCAATACGTGGTTGGATGCCTCGGAGCTCTCTTGGTGTGCACCTCACGCTGCCATGTCCAGGACACGCCCCCTCTGTCACCTTTGATAACAGTGAGAGAGCGTGGTCACTCTCTAGGACAGGAGGTGTGTTACTGGCAGGATCACCGGGGAAAACTAAAGGAAAGAAAATACTGAAAAATAGAAAACTAATGCAACCAATACATCTCACAACTGACAACCTGCAATATATTCAAATGTTGCTCTTTGGTTTAGAAACATTGACAAAAAAATACATTTGCACATTGCAACCAATTAGGTTCATTTTTAATTTGCTGGAAAGACTGAGCAATTTAATTGATAACTGTGGGCAGGTTATTAATAGACCTAAGATGTTTTGTGCAACTGTGGATGACGTCTTGACCTCCAGAGTTATCTGTCACCTTAGAGAACATTTTCTCATGATATTTGAAAGATAATAAATTCAGACCATAAGGGGATTGCAGTGCAGCTCTCGGCATTAATCAAGTAGGTACCCATTTACTCACTCGCGTAGCAGGGCCAAAATATTTTACAGAAAACACATTCTGCTAAAAATTGTTTGTATATTCTGTGCTTGTGTGTGTATGTGTGTGTGTGTGTGTATTCAAGGTAGTAATTTTTTCCCTTGTAAAAGGTGTCTATGATTAAGGTATTATTGTTTTTGCTTTAACAAACTTGTCAAATGGTATCTGTATTACATATGGAAGATTCAAATAGTTAATGATACATCAAAAAAACAAAGTGGCAAAGTTGGTAAAATGTTATTACTAAAAAGGCACATTTGTTGAGCAGAGGGTTTTTTCAGCATTTTCAGCATCCTAATAGAGGAGTTACTATTTACCAAAAGTGTGTTATGTACTAGAAGAAAAGAGCAAATACAAAGGCAACAGATAATTAAATTGATGATTAAAGTCACACCTTTGTTACAAGTTTGAATAATGTTGAATATGATTACATCAACCATACATGAACTCAGCTGATCTGGTAAAGGCTACACTCTTGTTAACCTCCCCTGGCGGTATTCCCGAGTCTGGCTCGGGGTGAATTTTCCATACCAGGAGCGGTAACCCCGAGCCAGACTCGGAGCTGCAGAGAAAAGTGACACTTACCTTGTCCCTGCGCGCCCGCGGCGTCCTCTGCTGTACGCGGCCTAAAAATGAAACTAAAAGTCAGATGCCGGCATCTAACATTTAGTTTCGTTTTCGGGTGTCACAGCCGGCGGGAAATTAAAAAGTGAAAAGTTGCAATAACTGTATGTTCTGGTCACAGCTTGCACTATGCACTGAACATCCAGATGAAGATGGGTTTTTTTTGGCTTCTTTACCTATATGCAACAGCAAGGAATAAAAGATGTTTCTTGATTATATGCATCCACATGTCCCCCATGTTTGCCAAGTAAAGTACTTTAAGTGCTACTGGGGTCAGTTTCCTTGAGCTTTACTGCAGAACTAGACAACAAATAGCAATATAGTTTTGCCAAGCTTAAAGGAGAACTATTGGGATAAGGCTTTTCCCCATAGTTCTCCTTAGGGTAACAGGAGGACACAAACTAGCGTCCTCCCATCACCCTAAGCGCAATATACCGTGAGCTACAGCTCGCAGTATACTGAGACGGCGCAGCTGAAGCGGATCCCGACAATTATGTCTGGACTCGCCCAGCTGCGTGAGTGAAAGCTGGCTCTGCCTATCTAGAGGCAGAGCCAGCTGTACCCGCCCCCTCCCTCGTCCGACCCGCCAGTCACTAGTACTCTATATGCCAGACTGAGCAATAACTGGTACAGCGTGGTGTAGGAGATTCTGTGGAAAAGGGACTGTGAGTCAGGTCATCCGGATTGGTGAGAGGCCTTCAACTAATTCCGATTGTTTTGCAATGTGAGGGATTAAGAATATTCCCAATTGGGAGTGAGCAATCTGATGAGAGATTCAGGGCCCCAGTGTTGCCAAATGATATACTGGGTCCACTGGCCAGTGGAACAGGAAGAGGCTCTTCACTTCAGTGTTTATAGTTATCTGTGTCCACCATCAGAATCTACTTGTTGAACTTTATATATGTGAACTGTATCCTCTAGAGCTACCACGTTAGACTGAAACTCGATGTTTGAAAAGAGACTTGAATAGGCAGCAAACAGAAAAGGCAAGGCAGGGTTTATCTTGCAATACAAATTAGAGTATACTATCTAGAGCCACATATACTGTTTAGTGACTGTACAGTATATAAGCAGTCTGATTATTTTGCAATATAAATTGAGAGACAAAGAGTTTTATCTTGAAATAAACATTATTGCATTTTTTGAGAGACCGCAATTACCACAAATATTGTACAGTGGCTGGGCCGTGCAGCCCCAAAAGGCAAAGGGCACCAGCTGTCATCTAGAACTTTAAAAAAAAAAAACTCTATACCACCATAGTACAAACATGTCTCCTACGTTTAACTTATCTAAATATATGCAAATATATGCAATAGATCAAAATGTTGCCTGTTGCACGGGCATGTGCAGTTTGTCTGTATTTATGATAACACATTAGAATTGCATGTTTGTACTTTCTTTAGAATGCATCCGACCGTGTGGGTATTCGCACGCTGTTCCCATCTTCCCTATTTTTAGTGACTTTGAAGATCTTGCATAAACTCCTTTTCAATGACATTGGCTTAGTACAAATCTCCCTGACCATACTCAGGTGCCCTAATCACCGGCCTTGATGTATAAAACAGAGAGTCAGTGGAACACCCCCGATTGTTTCTGAGGAAGGAGGCCCCGTTATCGCCTTGCACTCCTAAACATCATTGACTAATACTCTCTTGAACCAAAATCTGCTGGCGCGGTGTTTGATTCTGTCTGCCACCTCCTTCTCCACCTTCATCTACTCCTCCTCCCCATCACCTTTTTCTCCTCCCCTTCACCTCTTTCTCCTCCTAAGTGATTATGGCTTGAAGAAAGGTTTTAGAAAGTTTGCATTTATCTTTTCTCCCCACCAGTGGCTCAGCACACAGTAGGTAGTAAAGTGGCTGACAAAGCCTTTCACTTCTTACTCATCCCAGGTGCACAGCAACCAGTTGTCTGTAAGAGCTGCCTAGGTCATGTTGTAGATAGGAAAGATAATGATATTACCATAGAGGGAGAGGTAGGTTCAACCACACAGCAGTCAGGGGGAACCAGGCAGGGAGCAGCGAGAGGCAGTAATGTTTCAGCAGCTGGAGCTTACTGTGAATGGGCTCCAGCAATGAAGGGGGGGGATAATGAGGTTTAAGCCCAGCTGGAGAGGATGAGAGTTCTGTGGCAGAGACAAAAAAGCAGAGAGGGAGGATTTGCATGGCAGCAGGGGTAGTTTGCAGAGGACTGGAGGGAGCAAGCAACCTAATCCATCTAGGGGCACTGACCCACATGTACAGGCCACCACAATGCCCAGGGCGTGTATGCTGATGGAGAGGAATCAGAACGTTTCCCCAAATCAGGCCTATGAACACCATCTTAATGCCAGCTTTGCAAAAATATTGGCTTTGCAACTGTTTTATTTCTAGCTTATGTAATCAGCCCTTTGCATAAGTTGGCCTTTTCTATACCACAGTGGCAGGTACCAAGTCCAGTTGTCTATGCCCATTTTGTGCAAGCTCCTCCTGTTTCAATCCTCCCTGTCGTCCCAGAGTGGGAAATAATTTTTTTCTTATTCTCATATTTATATTTCTTTACTAATTGGTCAAGCTCTTTGCACTTCAACCCTTCCCATAAAATCTAGCAGAAAGTTCCTGGACTGGTTAGCCCAAGAGTAGGATTCCCAGCCACCATTTTTTGTTGTTAGCGCAAGTTTTATTAGGGATAAACTTCAGGTCAACCATGAGTTTGACGAGAGCTTTAGCTATTTGCAGTTTGTGGGAAAACAGCAAACTACGGGAATATTTACTAGTCATGCATTTTCTGGACTCTGAACTGTGGTCAGGTGGCTTGTAAGGGCCAATCATGGGTGTTTTCAACATTGTCAGCCCCCTCACTATAAAAGTTCCCAAGACTTTTTGTTCAGTGTGTTTTGCAATAGATAAGGAGTAGTAAGGGAAGGCTTACAGGAAGCAGGGAAAATCAGGCCCCGCTGGTGCTCATTCTCATTGCTGAAAAAAAACTTTTTTTAATATTTAGATTAGTCATTATAGGCTAATTCTCCACTTTTATAAATAACTTTTTTTCAGCTTTTATTAATAGTTCTTAGATGCTTTGCACAGCTGTGGATTACATCTAGACCTCTAGAGATCTCTGTTCCCTTTGAGAACGTTTTTTCATGACATCCAAAAGATAATAAATTGAGACCATAAGGGGGTTGCAGTTCAGCATTTGGCTCTGAACCGGCAGGTACCCCGTTTACTTTATCACATAGCAAAGGGCAAATATTTTAAAGAAAATAAATTCTGCTAAAATTGTTTGTATATTCACTTGCATTTCATTGCGTTTACCAAAAGTCGTGTGTCATCTCATGAAAGCTGAATGCATAATTGTTGGACCTTTTTTTCCTGTGTGAAAGGCGTCAAATAATCTTATTGTTCCTATATCAACCAACTGGTCAAATGGGATCTGTACTCTGCTTGCATTATGCATTGAACATCCAGGAAAAGCTGCTTTTGTTTGCTTATTTACCTACAATATATGCAACACTAAGAAATGTGTGTTAACGTCCTGCCTAATTACATGCATCCATATGTCCCTTCCAACCCATACATACCTCAATATACATTTATTTTCTGCTGTGAAATAAAAAAAATTCCCTATCTTAAAATTTTATTTTAATAAAAAAATTACAAATGTATAAATTAAGAAAATCAAAGAATTCATTAAATGTGCTAATGTCTAATATGTCTAGTAAATAAATGCAGGAGAGAAAAAAAACAGTGAGCGCCCGATCTATGTGAAGGATCGTTTATTAAATATAGCTAGGAAAAAGTAATGTATTCACAAGTAACATATAAAACCAATCATAGCCAACAGTTTCTTTCAATGGAGGCCCAAAAACCTATCAAACACCACAGCGCTGCTCGTTCAGCTCTCTGTCAAGCCGTCTTTCAGCATCATGGTTCTGAGGAAGGGGGCGTGCCCCAGAAACACGTTAACTCAGTGAACTCGGTGCTAGAAGACGGCTTGACAGAGAGCTGAATGACCAGCGCTGTCGTGTTTGATTTTGGGCCTCCATTGAAAGAAACTGTTGGATATGCTTGATTTTATACGTTACTTGTGAGTACATCACTTTTTCCTAGCTATATTTAATAAACGATCCTTCACATAGAGCGGGCGCTCTCCGTTTTTTTCTCCCCTGCATAGGTTTGAAGGTTCACTGCCTTTGTGGAGTTGCCCCCTGTGTGATTGTTTTAAATTGAGTGGAGAGAAGGCTGTTGATGATTGCTTTGCACTGGGAGTGATTAGATTTGAAGATGTCTATTAACCTCCCTGGCGGTATGATTATGTCAGGAATTCTGTACCAAAAGCGGTACAGCGCCCCGCTGTGACACCGAAAACAAAACTGAAAGCCGAATGCCGACATCGGCCGGGCGAACACAGCAGAGGACACCGCGGGCTTGCAGGGACAAGGTAAGTGACACTTTTGCGCAATCCCGAGTGTGGCTCGGGGTTACCGCTCTTGGTACTAATAATTAACCCCGAGCCACACTGGGGAATATCACCAGGGAGGTTAAATAAACCTGATGATGGTGGTTTAGGCTATACAAATGTAAAAACATTAAAAAGAATTATAAGCACCACAATTGCTCACTAAGGTATGAAATGCATCTATGCCTAACAAAGGTTTAGCTCCAGAATTTTCACTTAGCTTCACCTAATTTACTAAACAATGTGAAAATGTAAAAGTGAACATGCTCTACTCAAACAGTCTCTTTAAAGAATGTTTCAGATGGTTGCATTGTGTTAAATGGCTACTGTGTCCTTTGAAAATTCAGAATATTTTTCAGATCACGTTTTATGTTACAGACGCAAACATAAGAAAAATGATTGTTGCTTCCAAACAGTAGTTCCACGTAAACACCATCATGTCCAGCGCTGAAACTGGTGTGATCAGTACAAATGTACAATCATTGCATTCTGGAGCTTCATCTGGTGGCTAAATGTGGTATTAAATATTCATATGTGTGTTCATGTTTACCCCACAAAAAAAGCAAACTTTGGTAATTAAAGGGTAAGTAAACATACAACACCAACTTCCAGGGGACTGTCTCTTGAGGGTCTCCATCCATGGGACTGAGACACATACACTTTATGACCAAAGGTTTGTGGACACCTGACCATCACATCTCTATTAGCTTCACAAACCCATAATGGGCCGCTCCAGGTCCCTACTTATAAGCATGTCCATACTGCGAGGGCTGCTATATCCACTGGCCCAATCACATCACTACTTAAAAACATGTCCATACTGCGAGTGCCGCTATATCCACTGGCCCAATCACATCACTAGTGATAAACATGTCCATACTGCGAGTGCTGCTATATCCACTGGCCCTTCACATCAACTAAATTGGTAAATAGCAAAAATGCTTATACCGCCCTTCCAAATCTTAAACTTTTTGTATATTGAAAAGATTAAAGTCACATCGACCCCCTGAGCTCCTCTCTCGACCCCCTGAGCTCCTTAACTTATTAAGTCCAACTGAGGACAAAACACATTACAGGGAGAAGCTCAAGCAGGTGGATGTGACTTTCATCTTTTAAATAAGCTGAAAATGGAGGGCTTTGGAGTGTGGTATGGCCATTGTTTTCTACTGAACCTATATGAGCTTGTTGGGCTGCCCACTCCAAAACCAAATTATTGGGTTCATGTGTTTCCAGTGAAGGATACTGTTAATAATACAGCATTCAAATACATTTTAGACAATTACTGTATGTGTTTCCAACCTTGGGGCAACAGTTTGGGGAAATCCCTTTTCAATTTTTCGTGCATGACTGCTCCCCCGTGAACAACACCAGCTCCATAAAAAACATGGTTTCATGAACTTGTTGGGGAAGAATTTTAGTGACCTGCAAGAAGCCCTGATCTCAATCCTATCTTTGAGATGATTTGGAACACCAATTATGAGCCAAGTCTTCTCATCCAACATCAGTTTCTCTGCCAGATGTCGTGATTGGAGGTCTGAGTGGGGATCTGGTAGCTATATATTGTTGCGCATGTATTACTAAATGCAGTTCCTAATCCAGTCATGGTCTGAATAGTGAAATATCTCAACTTAGGCCACCAGCCCAGCTGATCTTATTTGTACTGACCTGGGGGGGAAAATTACCCCACAGTCCAGCCCTCCCCTACCCCACAGGGTCTTGCAAAAACAAAGCGCCAACTTTAAAGACTAAACCCCTTAACTGATCATAGCTGACCATACCAAACAAATTTGTATCAGTACTAGCCATTAGATTTTCTATTTGTGTGGAAAAGATGAGACTCTTAGTTTGTCTATTATTACTGGACATTAAATGTTTTTACAACTAATCAAATTACCATTTTTAGGTACCTGCAATTCCCATGATGGGAGAAAATAATCTTACTTGGCAGAACTATTTCATCATAAGAGGAATTACTGACTTGCCACAGCTGCAGGCCCCTATCTTCCTCCTAGTTTTATTTGCATATATCTCTATTCTCTGTGCAAATTCAACCATTTTACTTCTAATATACATAGATAAGCAACTGCACACACCAATGTACTACTTCCTAACTCATTTATCTATCGTAGACATGTGTTACAGTACAGTAACATTGCATAAGACACTGGATGTGTATGTTTCCAGGATCAAACAGATTTCATTTTCAGCTTGTATTGCTCAAATGTATTTCTATGTTGCTCTCCTCTGCTGTGAGTTTTTGTTGCTAACTGCCATGAGTTACGATCGTTATGTTGCCATTTGTATCCCTTTACGGTATGTTATGATCATGAACAAGAAGGTGTGCTCCTGTCTGACTACATTGTGTTGGATTTTGTGCTTCCTGGAAGTTCTTCCTGCTGTTTTTATAATTTACCACATCTATTGCTTCAAGTCTAATGTTATCAACCTCTTCTTCTGTGATCTTATGGGTATTATGAAGCTTTTTTGCCATGGCACCTCTATTATGGAACATTTAATATATGCAGAGTCATTGTTTGTTGGGTTTTTGCCCTTCTCCTTTATTGTTACGTCCTACTGCTACATACTTCGAGCCATTTTTAGGATTAATTCCAGTTCCGGCAGATGGAAAGCTTTCTACACATGTTCCTCTCATATCACCGTTGTAGCTCTGCTCATTTTGCCAACACTTTGTTTGTATGTGAGACCCACCTCAGCTTTCGCATTGGATTCTGATAAGATATTCTTACTGTTTTATACATCGCTTACGCCACTGGTTAATCCGCTGGTCTACAGTTTGAAAAACAAAGATGTGAAGATGGCCTTCTGGCGACTAATGGGAAAGAAAAATAAAATAATCTTGTGATCTTTCAACGTTTCTTTAAATCAAAACTATACCGTACTTTTAAACCAAATAAGCTCAACAGCCCCTACTTGCCCTTCCCATACTATATATATTCTGTTGTGCATATCTTAGGTCAGTGGGTGACCTGTTGAAGGAACTGCTGCCTACATTGGTCCAAGCAGCACTCCTGTCCTTCTCCAAGTCAGAAGGGCTACGTGGCACTGCATATGCATACCTTTTCTCCATAGTCTCTAAAGGAAATACTCTAAAGGAAAGTCTACTTGCAAGGCTACAAAGACATGGCATTTCCAATAGTGCCTATGGCAAAAAGTCAGTGCATGTCCACACATTTTCACCGCACACTCGGTGCTCTGCATATGAGGATTTTAGCCTAACATACGCTTACATTTGCAAACTGCAGCTACTGCCAGGAATTTGTATAAATATTCAGCAAAAAGTGACACTAAATAAGATTGTGTAGTTGGAAGAAAATGTTTAGAGTCCAGAAGTATTTATGTCAAGAATAATAATTCAGGTTGGTGAGCTCACTAACTAGCTGCTGAAGGCTGCTTTGCAAAATGAGCTAATTTACTTCTGAAGTAACCAAACTCTTCCAAGTCTGCCATCTTTTTTTATCTTAATCGGCTTATACAGCAGACTAAAAGGCAAGGTCTTGATATTTCATAGTTTCACCAACATCTCAAATTGATGGATTAAAGATGTAAAAAAGCTTATTTAAAAAAGTTAGAGAACATGCTTACTTTATCCCCTGCTATTACGCTGGAGAGGGTGGTGTCACTATCTCTCCAGTGAGAGTCTGTAAACTGTAAGGATCCCTAATCTCACGAGAAGACACTCGTGCATACTTGGTATTCCCATGATCTTGCCAGAAGCATAGTGACGTCACCCTCCCCAGTGTGAAGAGCAGCACATACGCAAGTATAGAAAGTATATTTTCTAGTTTTCCCTCACAAGTATTGTTTTTTTTACAGCCTCAATTCAGTCATTTGAAATGGGGGGGCATAATGGGGACTATAACACAATCAGACATTACCTTTTAGAAGATGGTGTGCTCTAGACCTGACAAAGAGGGTTAGGGATGAGTGAATCTGCCTGGGTTTGATTAGTGTGTGTGTATGTTTGTGTTGGGGATAGTGGGGGGAGGGGGGGCGGTATTGGTTCATTGCATCCTGTCTGAAATCTGTGAAACCTGAAGCTGTGAACCCCATTGAAGTCTATGGGTGGTGAGCCTTGATACTAAATTCTGGCCATTTTCAAAGCTAATGAGCTATTGTGACTGTATAATGGAGACAGTGTCCTTTTAATGTGACTTTGAGGGCAACATAGAAAAAACACCAATATTTTAAATTACATACTTGGGAGATGCCTTCAAGCTGTGTGAGATGTTACAGAACAGTACAATATTCACTGACTGAGCAATGATACTGTTTTCTTGCATCACATATTTTGGATGTGTAATTAATTAATTTTTTTACATTTTACTTTTAGCTTGACCTAAATACAAGCAGAGCATCCAAATCTGATTAATTTAATCTTTTTTTTTTTGAATACTTTTTTTAATTTTAATAGTACCATGCATAAACACTTTTACATCCATAAATACATAATTAAAACAACAATACAAAGACAAAACCAATACATTAAACAAAAACACAAAACAAAGAGAAAAAAAAACATTCTCAACATACCATATTACCTAAAAACACATTGCTCCACAAAATACCCATAGCAGATAAAAAAGACTTTATAGACAAACATAATTTCTATATTCAATCCACTTATCCCACATTCTGCTATACTTATCCATGTTACCTCTATGTTTAAACATAATTCCCTCAAATCTAACCACTTTATCTAGTTCTCTCTTCCATTCCTCCACTGAGAGAGGCGTTGCTGAAATCCACCTAAAGGTTATACTATTCCGCGCCACAAGCAATGCCCTCGTTATTGCCACCTTCGTATAGTATTCCACCTCTATAGATCCAAAAATACCCAAAATACATATCAATGGATTATTAGAAATATGAACTCCAAAGGCTATATTTATTATGTCCACTATTTCCTGCCAATATCGTCTCAACTTGGGGCATCGCCAGAGCAGATGTATCAACGAACCTGGTTCAAACCCACATTTTGGGCATTTAGAGTCTTCCCTGAGTCCTATCCTGTATAGGAATTCAGGGGTCCGGTATGTTCTATGTATAATATATAACTGTGTTAATTTATGCGATGCAGAAGGTGAAACTAATTGGATTCAAAGCAACGCCACCCTCCAAAGGGTATCATCCAGTGGGCCCACATCCAGTTCCCAACCCGCTCTACATTTCAACCCGCCAAGTGTTTTATCTGTGTGGCCAAAAACATTATCCATGGATTTGGAAGTGCCCCAGTTCCTTTAGGGTATTGCAAGGTTTCTAATTTTATCCGTGCTTGTTTCTTCTTCCATATTAACTCCCTAAATACTGTATTTATCCTCCTAAATATAGATTGAGAAATCCAGCATGGGGAATTGTACAGTATATAGGAGAGTTGGGGCATCCAAATCATTTTAATGAGATTTAATCTACCAACCGGCGAAAGGGGAAGTTTGCACCATACATTGCATTGCTTCTGAAATTTCTGTAAAATTGATATTAAGTTATCTTCTAAATATGCCTCAATGTTTACTCTAATCCTAACTCCCAAATAAGAAAATGATTCAACTATTTGTATATGCTGAATTTGCATCGGCAATGGACAAGGAAGAGAATCAATCGGAAGTAACATGGATTTTTCCCAGTTCACACATAGCCCTGAGAACCTACCAAATTTCAGAAGTACAGACATCACTTCTAATAGGGAATGGTTAGTATTAGCTAAAAATACCAATGTATCATCTGCATAAAGTAATATCTTATCCTCTACTTTGCCCCGCTTAAACCCCACTATTTTATCTGATTTTCTTATTAAGTTAGCCAACGGTTCTATCGACAGTGCGAATAAAAGGGGAGACAGGGGACACCCCTGTCTAGTGCCCCTCGTCAGTTTAAAAGCTGGGGATAGGGCCTTATTTACTTGAATTCTTGCTGAAGGATTAGCATATAATAGATTAATTTAATCTTTAATAAAAGATAGTTTTTGGCTGCAACACCTTACTTTTATTCCAGTGGTAAAGAGACACATCTCTATAACTCCGAACAGGATCCAATATTCTGTATCATTTGCCCACATCATGCCACCAAAACCACCCCAAATGAACACCATTAAGCAGAGGAGAACCTCTAATATATTCTCAAAAACTATAGCCACTAACCACAACAAGATTCAGTAGTTTTGCCAGCACTCATGCTGTATGCTAAATAGATGAGCCTCCCTTTATTGGAACAACTCATTTACTCTGCTCTCCTTGCAGTGGCGATAGCTGTCTCACACGGATTTTTTCATTCTATACTCCCCATTACCGTTGTACCTTTTACCATGGTTATATTGTTTCTAAATACTTGTGCTCTTTCCCTGCTCTCTAGTCCTAATTGTGTACAATGTACTGGTATGATGAAAAGATTCAACTCTAAACCTGACCCTAGACACATCCATATAGAAAATACTACACACCCACATGCCCGACAGTATAGATTAAATGCTTCTTAAAACAGTATAGCCTTTTTTGTGGAGAATTCTTCGTTCCACAGACATGGCCGGATTTACACTCTCTGCTGCCCCAAGGCCAGGTTCTTCAATGCGCCCCCCATGGAGAATGACAGAACTGCAGGCTGCATACAAGTGATCTTGGCGACATTGCCAGGATCACTTGTACTAAACAAGCAGCGGCTTCCTCGCAGACAAGGCCGGATTTACTCTCTCTGCTGCCCCAAGGCCAGGTTCTTCAATGCGCCCCCCATGGAGAATGACAGAACTGCAGGCTGCATACAAGTGATCTTGGCGACATTGCCAGGATCACTTGTACTAAACAAGCAGCGGCTTCCCCGCTGTACATTTAGCTCTGCTTTCCCAAAGCAGGGCTAAATGTAGAACTGCATGTCCCGGGCATCAGGAGATAGGAGTTCCACACCCCTGCTGCCCCTCTACTCCCTGCTGCCCCAAGGCCAAACCTCGGTTGGCCTTATGGGAAATCCGGCCCTGTCCACAGACAAGAGTTACTCTTACTATTCTGTGTCCCATAACTCCAGGCATAGAATTGATCTCTTTCATATCAGGCATTATGCCCTTACTGTTTTGCCCTACTTCTTTGGGCTACTTTTTTTTATCTGAACATGCCCCTTTATACCTCTCCCTTAACCTCCCCATAAGACACAAACAAGGGTAGACATGGAAACTAAATTACCCCACATGTACATCTGACATTTACACAATTATCTCTAACTTTTTGGCTGACCACGCCAATGACCCTATGCCATTCCCCACCCAATGGAAGGCCTTGATAGGAGGAATTCAAATATCACCCCAATGGAATGAACCCTAGATTTTATAAAAAAAACCTTCAAAGATACCCTTTCCCCTTTTATGACTACAGAATATAACACCATTACTGACAGTTAACACTTCCTGACCAAGACAACAGAGGCACACAGCATAGTACTCCCCAAGCCAGAAAAGGGCACCGTGGCCTGTAGTGGTTAAAGATCCATTTCATTACCCAATATTGATATTCAAAATTACAATTTAAAATTATAGCTCACAGACTTGAACCACTTATTCCTTGCCTTAATTATTTAGACCAGATGGGATTTACCACAGGCCATGATAATAATAATCTCCCTGATTGAATACAAAAATTGATCTGGGTCAAAATATTCTTCAGAAAATTCTCACTCTATGCCATAACCGCACCTGCAAAATCCATGCCAATAACTTCCCATCAGAATCAGTAAATGAAAAAGGGGACTCATCTCCATTTTTCTCCCTTTTTTATATATTTTGGTTATGGAACATTTAGCAGTAGCCATTCACAACAATCCTGACATTCGTGGTTTCACAATGAAAGATCATCAATAAAAAATATTGATCTATGAGGATGATCTATTGCTTTATATCACATCCCCAATGATTTGTCTTGGATGAATTGTGCCTGGTTATAGGGAGTACAGCTGATTTATGATGTTTCTGCTATTTAAATTCCATTCCGGTGCATTAGGAGAGGATCTCTGTTCTCTGTATCCAGTGCTAATTGATCTGTGTTTGTATGTCTTTGTCCTGGGCTGAATTCATGTATGTAAGAAGTTAAGAAATAACCCCCCTCCCACTCCCCATTTTGTTGTGGGAAGAAGCAGTGGATGCTAAAAAATACAATAAACCCTCATTCTCTTGGTTGTAGCTAATTAACAATATTAAGATGCAGTGACGTGCGGTACGTTCCGTGCTGGGTGAGGCATTGCCCCTGCCCGCCCCAGCTGTCATTTGAAACTGCGGGGAAAAAAACCTCTAAACTATAACCACCCCCCAAGTCTGGCAGACTGAGCCTCAGTTTGTCCAAGCTCTTTATCGTCCCCTTCCCCTTTCATCTGAGGGAGGGTTTGTCCAGAAGCAGGGGAAGCTTGCAGTGGACTGGAGGGAGCAAGTATCCTAATCTGTATGGGAGTAATGTCACACATGTACAGGCCTCTCCAATCCCCGGGGCCGGTCCACAAAGCTCTGAAGTGCAGGCCTATTTTAACATATCTGCTGCTGTAGTAGAATCATAAAATGTCCCCAAATCACCCCCATACCCAGCGTCTTAATGCCAGTTTAGCAGAAGTTTGCAAATGTCCCCTTTCTAGCTTGTGAAATCCCACTTTTACATAGGTTTATGACCTGTGCTATACCACAGTGGCAAGTACCTAGCACAGTTGTCTACCCCGACATTGTGCAAGCTCCTCCAGCTTTAATCTTGCTCATGGCCCCATAGTGGGAGATTTTTTCTTAAATGTATTTATTTTGTATTTTCATTTTTATTTACTATTTGGTCAAGTTCTTTGCACTTCAACCCCCTCCCATAAAATCTATCAGAAAGTTGCTGGACTAGGTGACCCCAGAGAAGAATTCTCAGCCACCATTTTTTGCTGCAGTTTGGGAAAGCAGCGAACTAATGGGATAGTGTGACACCATAATAATCATTACCAGTCATGTATTTCTAGCATCTGAACTGGGATCAGGTGGCTTGGAAGGGCCAGCCATGGGTGTTTTTAGGAGTGTCAGCCCCCTCCCTATAAAATTCAGTATTCCCAAGAGCTTTTGTCTAGTGTGTGTTGCAATAGATATGAAGTATTTAGGATAAGCGTACAGGAGGCAGGGAAAGTCGGTCCCTGCTGGTGCCCATGCCCATTGCGGAAAAAAAACTATAGGCAAATTCTCCACTTTTGTAGAGATCTTTTTTTCAATCTACAATCTAAAATGGAGGGGCAAGTGATACAAGAGGTGGTAGCTGTGTGGTGATGAATTGTTTGTGAAAGTGGTTGTTTAGTGCTTAGGTTGAGAAGGAATAGGCTTCCCTGAGATGAGTCTTAGGGAATCGCCTACAGGCAGACAGAGTAGGAGATAGCCCGATAGGATGGGGTAAGAGTTCCAAAGGATGGGAGAGACTCTAGAGAAGTCCTGGAAGCAAGAATGGGATAGGTTTATGAAGGAACTGGAGAGCAGGAGGTCTTGGGAGAACCGGAGGAAACGGTTAGGGTGATACTTTATGACAAAGTTGAAGATATATACAGGGGCAGAGTTGTGGATGGCTTTGTAAGTGGATGTTAATATTTTGAATTGTATCCTTTGGGCGATTGGAAGCAAGTGGAGGGATTGATAGAGGGGAGTTACAGACACTGAGCGGTTGGTTAGGTGGATGAGTCTAGAAGCAGCATTCATGACAGACTGAAGGGGGGGATAGCCTGTAGAGGTAAGCCAATGAGGAGGAAGTTGCAATAGTCGAGACAAGAGATGACAAGTGAGTGGATAAGTAGCTTTGCGGTTTCATTGGTGAGGAAGGGGTGTATTATGGAGATGTTACAAAGGTGAAGGCGGCAGAATTTGGATAGTGATTGGATGTGGGCAGAAAGGTGAGGTCAAAGTCAAGGATCACACCTAGCACCTTGTCATGGGGGGAGGAAAGGATATTTAGCCGCCCCTAAGTAGCAGGAAGGGTTAGAATCTGCAAACTCTTCAGCTCTCGCAGTTACATACTATATATACAGTTACATACTATATATTTATAGACAAGAATACGTTTTACATTTTACTATTAAACCATTGATTTGGCAATAACTTTGTCATTACTTGTCAATACATATATAGGGGTCTATTCACGAAGCTGCCGAGGGCAGCCGAGTGAATGACCGATCTGAAGTGAAGTGAGCCGAACACTGTTCGGCTATTCACTTCAGGCTGGTACGGCTAATTTCAGCCGTACATCGGCTGAAATCAGCCGTACATCGGCTTGCTTCGTGTGGCTTGGGGTCGGCCGAACATGCTCAGCAATACAATACATATATAGGGGTCTATTCACGAAGCTGCCGAGGGCAAAATAGACCCCATAGTGTTTTATTTTATTATTGGGGATGTTTTGCAAAAAAAAAATCTTAATTTCTGTAAACTCTCTAGACAAAAAAGTAACAAAACAAAAATAAATGCTTGTTTTTCTACTTTGAGCAGTGCTAGTTTTAAAACAAGTTTTGAAAAAAAAGTGCTATACAATTTTCCCATTTGTAGTACTAAATTAAAATTCTGGTACAAAGCACTGTAAGAGCCTTTTTTTAAATTTTTTTTCTTAATGCAAAAATAAAAAAGAACAATTAATGAACTAAAAAACAAATGTAGCGCTCACCCCCGAAGGAGCCGCTGGATTAACCCGGGTATCATCACTAGTCTGTCTAGGGGTATGATCTTCAGCCGCCGCATCAGCATTAACTGTGCTCTTCTAGTACGCACCAAGCTGATGTCTACTCCAGTAATGCAATGCTGAATAACTTTTATTAAACTTTGTCACACTGGGAAGGCAGGGTATAGGGATCCTAGACATCCAGGGTGTAACAGACATAGACTCCTCACCAGGCCTTGTTAGCATCTCAGTGTAGATCCACTTGTGGTACAGCAAATAGCAATTGGAGTAACAGATGATCAGGAGATGAGAACAGATCCTCAGCAGGAGAGACACCAGCCATGCTCCACAGGTATTCTTTGTTCCAGGCACCTCCAGCAGACATCAGCTTCTCTGGTTCTCCTCCTCTGGCAAACAGC
Source organism: Nanorana parkeri (assembly GCF_000935625.1). Lineage (NCBI taxonomy): Eukaryota > Metazoa > Chordata > Amphibia > Anura > Dicroglossidae > Nanorana > Nanorana parkeri. The sequence goes on from NW_017307125.1 coordinate 247,651, forward strand.
AACGGCCTCCTACATACTTGAGGCCGAGGCAAACTCTTCCCACACTCCAGCCTTTGCCCACCCCCAGTCCTCAGGCCTAGCCTGGGGAGTGGCTGGACAGCACCCAGCCCTAATCAATGGCTGGTCCTGACTAGTCTGAGCACATGGCAAATCCCTCCAGTATATGTACCCTATCCCAGCATGCTCCACTGGCTGAGAGAAACCCAGTGATTGGTTGCTGTACTGTACATACGCTACAGTGCCACTCATTGCTGTCCCACAATATAGCAGAGTCACACTCCACCCAGGGGGGTGCAGGCAATGATAGACACCCGGAATTAACCAGATAAATGCCACTAATAATCCAAACAGGCTGACTACAGCCCTGGCAGTCACTAAATGTCTAGTAGCCACCTCACAAAAGGTGATGGGGGCTACACAAAGTTTTGGTATTAATAGTTAAATATAGTTAGTCAGGTTGAAACCTATAGATATACAGAGAAAAAAAAAAGAAGAAAAGCCTAAACAGAATGCTATGCCCACAGCTACCCCCTGTTGATCCAGAGCAAGGCAAAAAAAACCTATAAAACATGGTTCAATTTGCTCCAACAGGGGAAAAAAATTCCTTCCTGATCCCATAAGGCAATCGGATATTCCCTGGATCAACAATCTCTGATGCCTAATATACCTATAATAACTCAATACCCAGTAATTTTCTGTGCATTTAAGAATACATCCAGATGTTTTTTGAAAACAATTAACCTAGATAGCTAGAACTAGCTCCTGGGGGAGTCTATTCCACATTTTCACAGCTCTAACTGTGAAGAATCCTTTCCATATGCAAAGTTTAAACCTCCTTTCCTCCAGACTTTGCGTCTGGAGGAAAGTGCCCCCTTGTCCTTTGCAGTGACCTTAAAGTGAATAATTTGACACCAAGCTCTTTATATGGACCATTTATGTATTCATACATAGTGATCATGTCTCCCCGTAATCGCATCTTCTCCAGAGAGAACAAATTCAGGTCAGTTAATTTTTCCTCATAGCTGAGCTCCACCATGCCTCTTATGAGTTTAGTTGTCCTTCGATGCACTTTCTACAGTTCCACAACATCCTTTTTGTGAACTAGTGCCCAAAACTGAACTGCATATTCCAGATGAGGTCTTACTAATGCTTTGTACAGGGGCAGGATTATGTCTCTATCTCTGGATTCTAGAGACCCCGTGTAATACAAGAAAGTATTTTGCTTGATATAGAAACTTTGGCTTGACATTGCATGATATTTCTCCATCATTGACTCCCCCAAACATACTCCCCCCAGAGTGTATGACGCATTAATGTTTTTAGTCCGCAAGTGCAGAACTTTACATCTATCTACATTAACTGCCTCCGGGCCAGCCGTAGTAAAAAAAACGGCCGGCCGGGAGCTCTCTAGATCTGAGCGGGCGTCTTTAGACGTCCGGAAATGATCTCCCCTCTGAAAGAATGCGGAAGTGTTGTATATTACATCACTTCTGCATTCTTGTGTCACTCTCCAGCTTCAGAAGCTGCAAAGAAGCTGATGGAGCAGATCTGTGCTTCATCAGCTTCTTTTGGGGGGTCCTAGGGGACATTAGGAGTCTTGGAGACCCCTGATGTCATAAAGAGGACCTGTCACATATTTTGCTATCACATAGGGGGGTTTTATTAGCCCCCGTATGTGATAGCAATAAAGTTTAGTGAAAAGGAAAAAGAAAATTAAAGTCCCCCCCCAAAAAAAAAATGTTTAAGTTACACATAAAAAATATTAAAAAAAAAATCCCAGATTTCTAAGCAACAAACTGGCAACACTGAGGAGCATAACCACCATGGAAAAGAGTCTGGAACATCTGAGGGCTATGGGCATAGATGTAATGCTCGCCTAGGGCGAGGGTCAATAACCTCCGTGGATCGCAACTGCGGACAGGAAAGGGTTGTAGGAACGGGTATCAGGATAGCAGCTACTCCTTGAATTGCCCAGTTTTGTAGGTTTTAGGCGGTTAGGAGGCTGCAACACATCATGCCTCGACACAAATTGAGAGCCTCGGTCGGTCACTATTCTATTTGGCACCCCATGTAGCCGGTAAACCGTGGCGAGGAAGGCATCTGCTGTTTCCTGGGAGTTTGGTAGCCGGGGCAGGGGCACGAAGTGCCCCATCTTGGTCAGATGGTCCACCGCAACAAGGACAGTGTCGTGACCCTGGGATACAGGGAGGTCAACAATGAAATCCAGAGACACCACCTGCCAAGGCATGTTAGGTATGGGTAAGCTGGCAAGCAATCCATAGGGCGCGCGCCTCTCAGGTTTGCAGGAGGCGCATATCGTGCAGGTGGACACGTAATCCGACACCGTCTTTCGCATCTGAGGCCACCAGAAATGTCGCTGCACGAGCTCAAGTGTTCTGTTGACCCGCGGTAGGGGAGTCATGGAGCAGTTTCAGGATGTGGACCTGCATAGAGGGGGGAACGTACATCTTGGAGTTGCGGCATAGGAACCCCTCAGCGTCATCCACCAGACCCGGGGGACGGACGACCAAGGACTGCAGCTCCGCCAGGAGTTGACCCTTTAAGTCGATGGTGGTGGCGACTATCCGGTCAGACGGTATGACAGAGGAAGGACCCCTCTCCGGCTTGGCTGAGTCGCTGATTCGGGAGAGGGAGTCAGCCTTACCGTTCTTTTTCCCGGGACGGTAGGTGATGATATAGTCGAAACGGTCAAAAAAGAGGCTCCATCTGACTTGTCTGGAGGACAGAGTTCTAGTGGTTTTTAGGTACTGGAGATTCCGATGATCGGAATAAATAATAATGGGGTGAGCAGTACCCTCTAGCAGGTGCCTCCAGGTCTCTAGGGCATGTTTGATCGCCAGTAGTTCTTTTTCCCCTATTGGGTAGTTTCTCTCGGCGGGGTTTAGCGTTCCGGAATGGAACGCCACTGGCTGCAGTGGAGGGGAAAGTGATTCCCTCTGGGACAGTACTGCTCCGAGGGCCCAGTCGGAGGCGTCCACTTCGAGGACATATTGGGCAGAGGGGTTAGGAAACCTCAGTATGGGTGCAGTGGTGAACCATCTCTTCAAGTCATTGAAGGCCCTCTGGTGTTCCGTCTTCCAGACGTATTTCACATTGGAGCTCGTGAGGTAGGTGAGCGGTTTGACAATACCGGAGAAATTTCTTATGAATTTCCTGTAAAAATTCGAGAAGCCAAGGAAGTGTTGCAGAGCACGGCGGGATCGGGGCTCAGGCCAGCGCAGGATACTATCGATCTTGGAGGTATTCATCTGCACCCCCTCCGGGGAGATCACGTACCCCAAGAAGAGAACCGTGTCCTTCTCGGAGGTGCATTTCTCCAACTTGGCAAACAAACGGTGGGCCCTGAGTCGGGAGAGGACCCACTGTACGTGCTTACGGTGGTCCTGGAGGGTGTCGGAGTAGATGAGGATGTCGTCCAGGTAGATTACCACGCATACATCTAAGATGTCTCTGAAGATATCGTTAAAAAAAACACTGAAAAGTGGCTGGGGCGTTGCACAACCCGAAAGGCATCACCAAATACTCAAAAAGCACGTAACGGGTCCGGAAAGCAGTCTTCCACTCGTCACCTGCCCGCATCCGTATTAGATTGTATGCTCCCTTCAAGTCCAACTTAGTGTAGATTCTTGCCGTCTGTAGACGTTCGATGAGCTCCGGAATGAGGGGTAGAGGGTAGCGATTTTTAAGCGTAATAGCGTTCAAGGCGCGGTAATCGATGATAGGTCTAATGCTGCCGTCTTTGTTGTGGACGAAGAACATCCCAGCTCCTGCGGGGGATGTGGATGGGCGTATGAATCCTTTCCTTAGATTTTCTTCGAGGTAACCCTTGAGGTGAACTAATTCCGGTTGGGATAACTGGTAGATTCTTCCGACGGGAACCGCACTGCCTGGGAGGAGATCAATAGGGCAGTCGTATGGGCGGTGTGGCGGAAGCACCTCCGCGTTGATGGGATTGAAAACGTCTTGAAATTCCTGGTATTGGTTGGGGATTTCCTGCAGGTTGAGATGCATGAGGACCTTTGATGGATAGCAGGTGGAGTGACAGTACATGGAGTTCAGTGCAATTCTGTTTTCTGTCCAGATGATATTCGGTTGATGTAGGCGCAACCATTGGATGCCGAGTATGACTGGGAAGACTGTAGGCGGTATTACATCGAAAACCGTATATTCCCTATGGTCCTCGTTGGTGGTCACCGTCAAGGATTGGGTCTGTAGATCGATTGGTCCAGAGACCAAGGATGTTCCATCCACGAAGCTAACAGACAGAGGGCTGACTATCTTTCATGTGGGGATGTGGTGATGGGAAACCAGTTGTCTGTCGATGAAGTTGCGCCGGAGTCCACAAGGGCGTTAACCGGTATTCTTTTTTGATCGCACTGCAAGGATAAGGGTATATAGAGGTAACTTGTGGATCTCAGATGAGGCGAGGAAATTTTTGTAATGCGAGGCTCCTTACCTGTATTCTTCCTCCTTACAGCAGGGCAATCGTCCACGAGGTGTTCGGGGGAGGCACAGTACATGCAGAGGTTCTGCATTCGGCGTCTTGATCGTTCTTCTGATGTAATAGGGCCCCTGATGATACCGACCTCCATAGGTTCGACTGGTGGGAGTGTGGATGTTCTACGGGGTGTCCAGGGTATCCCTGTTAGTTTTTCGCTGCGACGTTCCCTCAGGCGACGGTCAATAGAAATCGAGAGCTGCATAAGTGCGTCTAGGGTCAGCGGTAATCCGGTTCTGGCCAGTTCGTCTTTAAGTGCCTCGGAGAGGCCCAGACGGAATTGGTTTCCGAAGACTAATGTCATTCCATTCCGTCTGGCATGCCCATCTTTTGAATTCAGCTATGAAGTCCTCCACAGGCCGTTTACCCTGCCGAATGCTTCTGATGGCGGTTTCCGCTGTTATTTGTTTACCTGGATTTTCGTATAGCTGTGACATTGCGGCGGTAAACCCGTCGTATGTCTCTAGCAGTGGGTCATCAGTCTCTAGGTACGTATTGGCCCAGGCCCGTGGCTCACCCCGCAAGTAGGAAATTATGGTGCGCACCTTCACATGATCGTTTGGGTATGACCTGGGTTTTAGTTCAAACATAAGTTTGCAGGCATTTAAAAAGTCGTTGTAGTCCTTACGATCCCCTGAAAATATATCGAGGGGACTCACCTTAGGCTCAGGCCCGGTGGTGGCGGGGGCCACATCGGGCAGCCTTTGTGAGATCGTCTTTCTGAGGGTTTGGTTTTCGGTGCGGAGCTCTGTCACGTTCAACGTGAGATCTTCCATCTGAGGTTTATGATGTGTTGGGCTAATTCCGCTGGATCCATTTGTCTTTTTCTTGTCTTTCTGTACTGTAATGCTCGCCTAGGGTGAGGGTCAATACTCTCCGTGGATCGCAACTGCGGACAGGAAAGGGTTGTAGGAACGGGTATCAGGATAGCAGCTACTCCTTGAATTGCCCAGTTTTGTAGGTTTTAGGTGGTTAGGAGGCTGCAACACATCATGCCCCGTTAGTACGGCAGGAAACGGTAGTAATAGGTTTAAGTATGTAGTAGTAGGTAATAATGATAAAGTGATTCAATTATGCTACAGCAGGTGATAACAGTGCACTGGTTTAAGTTGTTGTACACAGCAGGTAATAGCAATCACTGGTTCACTAGATAGCAATGCAATGGTACAAGGTGTTTGTTCACAGCAGCCAATAGCAATCACTGGTTCAAATAGATAGCAATGCAATTATACAAGGTGTTTGTTCACCGCAGACAATAGCAATCACTGGTTCAATAGATGGCAATGTACAGGAGTACTGATGCTATCGTTTTGCATAGCTCATCAGGATACTTGCGGTTGGTGGTTACTGCTAAGTCCCAATAGCAGTACTGGGTCCGGTGGTGTTGAGGCGAGTGGAGCGCTGAGTTGATCAGCGTCCTTCCACTATCAACAGAAAGACGCCGATCAACTACCGGATCTCGGCTTTATGCCGAGTGCTGCGTCTCAAAGGGGCGGAGCTTCGCGGTGCGCCTGCGCCCGACGTAGACGGCTCTGAAGGGAGAGATGAAGGAGGCCGGTGATGCGCCTGCGCAAAGCGGCGACGGAGAGCACCGCCAGACGTCACCGCCTTCTGACGGCGAGCTGGGGTTGCTGATCCGCGATGCACCTGCGCAGGACCGCAACGGCTACCCGCACCAATTCCCTGCAGTGTCCGTCTGTTACAATAGATGAGGTGGTGTGTACGTGGATAGAGAACTTTGGGTACTGTAGTTTTCTGCGACGTCGCGGGTGCGCGCAATTTTAAAGCTTGACATGTTTGGTGTCTATTTACCCGACGTGACCCCAACTTTTATATTTTACCAGAAAACTGGGTAATAATAAATGTTTCCTAACATAATGTAAATAAACCTTTTTTTTCAAAATTTTTCCTAATTATAGTAAAAAAATAAAACCCGTAGTGGTGATTAAATACCACCAAAAGAAAGCTCTATGTGTCCCAAAAAAATGGTATAAAATTCATTTCAGTACAGCGTTGCATGACGGAATAAACGTCAGTCAAAGTAGCGCAGCGCTGAATATTGAAAAATGGCTGGGACAGGAAGGGGGTCTAAACACCTGGTCTTGAAGTGGTTAAACCTCATTTGCCAAATAGATGCAATCACATAGTGCATTCAGATCTGCTTGTAGGTTGGAGACATCCTGTAGGGACTGTATTCCACTACATAACTTGGTGTCATCTGCAAACACAGAAATAGTACTTTCAACCCCCAATTCTGTGTCATTTATAAATAGATTAAACAGTAAGGGGCCCAACACTGAACCTTGGGGGACACCACTAACAACCTCAGACCATTCAGAGTATGAATCATTGATCACCACTCTCTGAATACGGTCTTTAAGCCAGTTTTCTATCCAATTACAGATGGAGTACTCTATACCTACTAACCTTAACTTATACATTAGCCGCATGTGGGGAACAGTGTCAAACGCTTTTGCAAAGTCCAAGTATACTTTATCCACAGGCATTCCTCTGTCCAATGTATTACTCACTTCCACATAAAAAGAAAGTAGATTTGTTTGACAACTTCTGTCTTTTGTAAATCCCTGCTGACTATCGTTTATGAAATTATTTTCAAGCAAAAACAATTGCATGTGATCCTTGATCAAACTTTCAAGTATCTTCTCAACTATTGAAGTTAAACTTACAAGTCTGTAATTACTTGGTAAAGACTTTGATCCCTTTTTAAATATAGGCACCACATTGGCTTTGCGCCAATCCATCGGTAGCAAGCCAGTCATTAGAGAGTCTCTAAAAATTAAATACACTGGCTTTGACACAGCTCAATTCTTTGAGGACACGTGGGTGTAAACCATCTGGTCCAGGTGCTTTTTTCACCTTAATTGTGTCTAACTGTTTTTAGACCATATCAATAATCAGCCATTGTGGTTCAGTAGAGGCTATGGCACTGCTATGCCCATTATGGACTTGAGTTACATGGTGTTCCTTGGTGTGCACAGAGCTGAAGAAAGTATTTAAAATATTTGCCTTCTCTTTGTCCCCAGTTACCAACTCTGTCTTATCTTTTAAGGGGCAGACATGCTCAGACCTGAATTTTTACTATTAATATATTTAAATATTTTTTGGGGGTTAATCTTGCAATCTTTGACAACCTGTCTTCCGTTTTGAATCTTTGCAAGCTTCTGTGACTAGTCACCGTCCACTCCCCATAGAATAACTCTCACCTCAAGAAGCGACCTTATGTTATATAGGTCAGATAAACACTTATTCCTTCTTTCAATCTCGGGCGGGTGAAACCCAATGCTGGCAGTAGATAAATTCTGCTCTACTCAGTGGTTTGTGTGTATAGTTATCTCCAATAGTGACTCACTTCTTGCGCTTCCACTCGGTTTAACGATTTTAGCATGCGGAAACAAAAACGTTTTTCAGGTGAGAGTTATTCCATGGACCTAGCAGAACTTCTACCTGTAAAGAGCTATCCCTTTTCTCTACCCATGGCCCATAAAACAGAAATCAGAGTTCCTTACTGGACTAACCGGGAATTTAATAAAAGAATGTTGGCTGCACAATGAATATTGGAATGCTCCCAATGAGCTCAAATCGTAGTTGTACCTTTAATTTAGACACTTTTTGAACAACCCACAAACCAAACCTCTTTTTGTGAGAGCTCCTACGTAACATCTTCGTAAAACACAGGATAGACTCACCAAATGTTCCCTCACTAGGTTCTGGATACACTTACAAATCAACAATGGAACACAAAAGAAGAATGTCTGTCCCCATTCAAGAGACCTACATTACATTCCTTTATTCCCGTATAAAATAAACCAAACTATTAAGGTTTATGTGGTTTGGGGCCTATGGTGTGGGGTGTTTAACGGGCATCCTGCCTGCCCAGGCATGATGTTTCCTCTTGTGAGCGAACACCCTCTATCTTTTTCATACCCCTCCCTCGCTTTCATATCGTACCCTCCCCTCTTCCATAGCATTTACCCTTCCCCTTTACAATCCACCTTTTCTGACCTCCTTATCAACCCTTGCCCCCTTCCCCTCTTACTTTCTCTCCCCACCACTTTGACTTTTGCCAAAACTTTCTTATGTACGTAATACCCACTTCACAGAGGTGTTGGGAAAGCCATTATATTTGTCTCCGTTACCCTTGCTGACCAACCAGCTTCTGCTCATTAAATTAGAAAAGCCGTACCACTACGCTAATTAAGAAGTTAGTCCACACATAGCTCTCTTGTCTACACAAGTAGACAATAGTTCAAGCAGTGCCTCATTGCCATATTTAATGGGAGTATTAACTCCTGATTCCTCACTTGATTTTGGACCCCAGTCAAGCTCCCCTTGTTTTCATATATACTTGTTCACAAGTATTTTTTATTAATGAAGCTTTCAATCATTTTGTATATCCAAAATACCTGCAAAGTTTTGATATATGTTTTTACACAATTAATTAAAAGTTATTGTGGAAGGAAAAATATCTCCATTTTCTTTCAGCTTTTATTAATAGACCATGTTGTGCGCCACTGCAAATTGACCTCTAGAGCTATCAGTCCCCTTTGAGAACATTTTCCCATGACATCCAACAGATAATAAATTCAGACCATAAGGGCATAGCAGTGCAGCTCCTGGCACTGATCAAGCAGGTACCCGTTTACGTAGCAGGAGCAGGATCAAAACAATAAAAACTGTTTGTCTATGCTGTACTTGTATGTATATGATATGTTTTCATTACTGCAGTGTTTATTATGAATCTTTTCATGTTTCACAAAAGCTGAACACACTGAAAGTCTAGACTTTCTTTTTCATTTGTAAAGGGTGTTTAGGGTTAATGTGCAATTGATGGCGCATTAACAAACTGGTCAAACAGGACCTGTAGCATGTCAGTAAAATCTTTTATTTATTTATACTTAAAAATAAAAAAAGACAAAGGTAATGATATCAATGCTAAGGAAACAATACAATGCAAGCTTCTGGAGATCCTTTTACAAATCACGGTGCACATTCTAACAGATGAGACGAGAATACAAAATAACTAGAATAATATTAATAACTAGAGCAAGAATATTTGTATAATTATTTAAAGACGCCAGCATTCAGTACTGCTTGTAGACATTTAGTGCATGCAAGGAAAATAACTCATGATTGCCCAGTCCTATCCATATAGCTTTATTTAAATAAAAAAAAAACATATTTATTCTTTGATTTTAGATACAGAACTTCATGCTAAGGCAGTTTTTTTTTTTAACCTTTAAGATATTTAAAAGGCCTTTTCATTTTTAACATGCATTTTGAAAAAAAAAAGAAAATCTCTTGGCAGTGACAAATGTTTTCTTGCAACCTCCAGGGGGTTGAGATACTAGCAAGTTTAAAGTGTAACTATGAGGAAAATAAAAAAAATGACATATGATGCAGTTTGTCACTAGCATTAACACAGCAGTTACCCTGCAACAGTTTTATTACCTATTGATACTGGATCCATTACTTTTACACTTCCTGTTACACGGTGAAATGTAATTGTATTTATTTTGCCCAGAGTTCAACTGTAATATAAGGTATAGATAGATTGGCCTATAATGAGGAAACACAAGGTGTAAAGAACCCTGGATGTTTCTTTTTTTTTTCCTTCATTGACTTCAACAGTATCTACACACTAATGTAAATGTTTACTGCCTCACCTTACCATACCTCCCAACTGTCCCTCTTTTGAAGGGACTGTCTCTCATTTAGAACCAAATGCCTCTGTTCCTCTTTCCTCCTCAGCTGTCCCTCTTTTTGGTCTGATGTCCAGATATCTAAGAAAAGGTTCTATTTAACTACCAAAAGTGTTATCTCTTAAGTAAGTTGTTTGCTATTTATAAATAAGCCAATACAAAGGAAAAGTAATAGCACAAAAAAATAAATTTTGGGTTTAACCAATATTATTTGGCTTATAAATTCTTAATGGTTCACATAACTTGGGGTGTGGCACAGGTGTGTCCATTGCCTAATTAAATTGTACTGGAAGGTGTCCTTCCAGGAGCGTTGACTACTTTACAACACGCGCAGGAACCATGGGGAACTAAAGTAGCCACCCTCCAGAAGGAAGGACAGTGTCAGCACCAATTCAGAGATGATTTGAGGATCTACAGCTGAGTGATACACAAATAACATACATTTTTGTTGATAGTTAAGGTACTTGAATGTGTTTTTAAGATTTAACTCCTGAACTTAATGTCACTTTAAGGGAGAAGAAAGAATTGTCACTGTAACAAAGTAACATTCACTGTCAACAACATAAATGGCTAACTATGATCACATGATCAAGAACTACATGGACTGGTTATTATTCTTCTTCCCAGTACCTGAGGATACAAGTTGCACTTGGAGCTGTGTGCACAGTATGACTGAAGTCAGGGCAAGGTTGCTAGAATGTCAGTTCCTTGTATTAAAGTGATCAAAATGATTGGCCCTGTTAACCACTTGAGTTCCAGGAACCTTTTATTCCTTAGAGTGCATTCACACCGAAATGTGTGCATTGGACGTGACTCAACGCAAGGGCTTTTACTTGCGTTGGCATTGTACACTGACATGCGTTGTTTTTATTTGATTTTTTTTTGTTTTGTTTTTTAATATTTCATATAATGTCCTCTTTATAATACAAGCATCGTAAGCACATGAGTTTGACCTGGTACCAGCTTCATGCAGTGCCTGCACAGCAGCACTCCAAAAGGAGATGGGGAATCAGCACAAGGTGCCAGTCAGCTGTGCTGTTGTGCCCATTGTCTCACAAGGGACGTGATGATAGGAGAAGAAAGCAGAGTGATAGAGAGATGAGCTCATCAGTCTACTGCATCTGCTTTCACTGTCCAGTCATGTGTTGCGGGGGAACAAGTCTGTACGTGTAACTTAACTGCAGAAGAGAAAAATCTCTGGGGTTTTCCTGTGTGGCAGAGCTGTGTAAATATCAGAACTGGATGGCTATAAGAAAATCCTTGGGGAGGTTAAAAAAAAGGCCCCCACATATGTACTGTATCTGTGTATTTAGCTGTTTGCAAGGAGTTCATCTTTCATGTGCATAAACATTTATATGCAGTTATGTTTACAAATCCCCATATCTACTGGTTGGCCAAGAAAACATTTCACTGAACTAGAGGGGACTGACCCCAGACTGAAACTATTGATCTCAAATTACTGCGTGAAAAAAAGACACTCCTAGATAGTGAGGATGATTTACTAAAGGGGTAGAGGCTATTCACTATATAAACTAAGCAAACTGTATAGTCAAATGAAGGTTGACTTAGCACAGTGATGCGGTGTTCACATCAATCATCCAATCATGTGCAAACTATTTTTTTTTTTATTTGTGGGTTTTGAAAGTGAAGATTGGTTTTCTTAAAAGAGAACTATGGATTAACCTTTTTATCCAATAGTTCTCTTTAGGGGCACGGGAGGACATATACTAACCTCCTCCCGTGACCCAAAACTCAGTATATAGCGGGCTACTGCCCGCTATATACTGAGAGCACCGCAGCCGGGACGGATCCCGACAATGCTGTCGAGATCCACCCAGCTGGCTGATTGACAGTGGGCTCTGCCCATCTAGAGGCTGAACCAGCTGTGCCCACCCCCTCCCCCTGTCTGTTCCTCCAGTCAGAGTTGGAGGATCGAAGAGGGGAGGGGGGGAATCCCTTTTTTTAATGTCCCTTGCACATAAGTGGGTTTTTAAAGTGAAGATTGGTTTCCTTAAAAGAGAACTATGGAGTAACCTTTTTATCCCATAGTTCTCTTTAGGGTCATGGAAGGACATATACTAACCTCTCCCCGTGACCCAGAGCTCAGTATATAGCAAGCTATTACCTGCTATATACTGAGAGCGCCGCAGCTGGGACGGATTCCGACAATGCTGTCGAGATCCACCCAGCTGGCTGATTGACAGAGGGCTCTGCCTATCTAGAGGCAGAACCAGCTGTTCCCGCCCTCTCCCCCAGTCAGCACTGGAGGATCGTAGAGGGGGGAATCCCTGCAGAGAGTGGTGCTTGACAGTAACGGCTCTCTGCAGGGAAATGATCAGAAAGTGAGCGAGCGACGATATGTGTTCGCTCACTTCCCGATCTATAGAGCCGACCTGTGACAGCTTCTTTGTCACACATCGGCTCTAACTATGAGGATGAGTGGAAATCACTCACCTCATAGCTCTCCTTTAATTTACTAAGCTAAGCAAACACTTACAGTATTTTGCAAATGAATTGATCACTTTTCTAAGTGGAGGAACCTCTGGTCCTTCGGTAGAATGAGCACATTGGGTCTATTACGGGCTTTTACAGCTATGTAAATAAAATTACTATTTTTAGGAAGCCACACATGATGGAAGAGAAGAATGTTACTTGGCAGAACTATTTCATCATAAGAGGCATTACTGACTCGCCACAACTGCAGGCCCCTATCTTCCTCCAAGTTCTACTCATCTATCTCATTATTCTCATTGGGAATTCCTCAATTTTACTTCTAATATGCACAGATCCACAACTTCAAAAACCAATGTATCATTTCCTATCTCATTTATCTATTATGGATGTTTGCTACAGTACAGTAACAATGCATAAGACACTGGATACCTATGTCTCTGGGAATAAACAGGTCTCCTTTTCAGCCTGTATTGCTCAAATGTATTTCTATGTTGCTCTCCTCTGCTGTGAGTTTTTGCTGCTAACCGCCATGAGTTACGATCGCTATGTTGCCATTTGTATCCCTTTAAGGTATGTTATGATCATGAATAAGAAGATGTGTACAATTATGACAACATTGTGTTGGATTGTGGGCTTCCTGGAGGTTCTTCCTGCTGCTATTATAGTTTATCGCATTTATTGCTTCAAGTCGAATGATATCAACCACTTCTTCTGTGATCTTCTGGCTATTATGAAGCTTCTCTGCCACAGTGTCTCTAATATGGAACGTCTGATATATGTAGAGTCAGTGTTTGTTGGGTTCCTGCCCTTTTCTCTCACCATTATGTCCTACATCTACATCATCCGAGCGATTCTTAGGATCCATTCCAGTACTGGCAGTTGGAAAGCTTTCTACACCTGTTCCTCCCATATCACTGTTGTATCTCTGCTTTATGTGACAATTTTCTGTTTGTACATGAGACCGACCTCGGCATTCACATTAGAATCTGATAAGTTATTTTCACTGTTTTATACAGCGCTAACGCCCATGTTAAACCCGCTAATCTACAGTTTGAAAAACAAAGACGTGAAACTGGCCCTCTATCGGCTGATGGCAAAAAACAACAAAATATCCTTTTAACTACTCAACTTTTCATCAATGGATATTTTTAAAATTGCGTTATCTATTTGATGGCTGACCGGTTTTATTTCATATTGGATATAACATAAAAATGTTATTATTGTATTACTGTAAAGCACATACAATTTACTCAATAGATAAACTCTACAGGTAAATAGTAAAGTTCCCATAATTCTCAAAATGGTGGAAAAAAATATTTTACCTCTTAATGATCTGCAAATGTTGGAAAAAATGTTTATAAGCTGGCCACATAATGCAACTTCCATGCAGTACTGTTTAGGGTATCCATTTGTGCAGGAGCTGACTGGCAACTTTTGGCCCAGGGGGCAAGTACAACCCAGAGGCCCATGGTGCAGAAAATAAGCCCCCTTCCCACTCTCCATCCTTCCCTGGCTCCTCACCCACCCCTCCAGTTGATGACCCCTGTATCCACCTACATCACCTTCGCTTCGCTGGACAGCCATAAACAGGGTTAGACTGTTTAGTACCCTAGGCCAGCTACTACTACAGGTCAGTAGTAAGTAACACACAGTGTGCAGAGATCAGTAGTAAGTAACACACAGAGTGCAAAGGTCTGAAAGTCAAATCGTTTTGGTATTCAGAACCGTCCAAATCTGAAATTTTCCTTAAATTTAGATGCGTTAAACGATATTTACGTATGAAAATTGACATACAAAAGTGACATGATTTTTCTTTTCAACTTTTGACAGTTCACAAAAACAATTAAAAAAAAAAGTGTAGAAATTTTAAGGCGGACCTCAACGCTAAAAAAACAAAAAAAGCATGCCCCCCCCCCCCCCTTAAAATCCCTTACCAGACCATTGATCCGAGCAGCAGGAAAAGGGGGAACGAGCGTGCACCCCCTTGCATAATACCATGCCACATGCCCTTCCAGAACAAGGGGGTGTGCTTTGCCAGGGGGTTACCCCTACCCATTCACTAAATAACAGTAAAATTGTAAATAAACACATATGTTCAAAAAAAAAACTTAATTTGACCAAAAAAACACAGTTTTTGACAAGTCTTTTTTTAAAAGAAATAAAAAATGTCCATCGATGTAATCCAAAGGTCATTCACGTCGTCCAGTGATGTAGATCCACATCAATCACGATCGACAAAGGCTGCCAACTTCCTAAAAGAACAAAAAATACTCAACGGCCACCAACACGAACGATCCCGACAAATATTTACCGCAAAATGAGAGCTCTGCTCCCAAATGTCAACAAACGGGCAGAGCGAGTCGTACTTGTTCCACCCCTTGTCAAAAACCTGTGTTGTATTTTTATTTTTCCAAATAAAGGACTTTTTTACGGTGTTATGTGTTTATTTACAATTTTACTTTATTTGGTGAATGAGTGGGGGTAGCAACCTTTATGGACGGGAGCACCTGGATTCCTATAGGTGCCCCTGCCAGCACCACTGGTTCAGGGTTGTGGGGAAGAGGCTCTTGTCCACGTCGAGCCCTTGTCCCCACTGGTTGAGGGCATGTGGCCTGGTATGATCCTCAACCCCCCAGCCCTTTCCTGCAATGCCAGGCTTCTGCTCGGATCAAGGTCTGGTAAGAGATTTTAGGGGGGACCCCCCGCATTTGTTTTTGGCATTGGGGCCCCCATAAAATTCCTACCAGACCCTTTAACCAGTTGACATCCGCGGTGTTAAACCCCCTTTCCATCCAGGCCATTTTTCAGTATTCAGCGCTGCGGTACTTTGACTGACATTTATTCTGTCATGCAGCGCTGTACTGAAATGAATTTTATACCCTTTTTTGGGGACAGATAGAGCTTTCTTTTGGTGGTATTTATTCACCACTGGGGGTTTTATTTTTTTACTATATTAAGGAAAAATTACCGAAATTTAAAAAAAAAAACAGTTTCCCCTATATTAAATGATAAAACATTTATTATTACCCAATTTTTTGGTAAAATATAAAAGATGGGGTCACGTCGGGTAAAAAGACACTAAACATGTCAAGCCTTAAAATTGCGTGCGCGCGCGAAACCTCAAAAAACGATAATACCCAAAATTGGCCATAGGCGACGCTTTAAAAGCTGTTACCGCTCATCAGTTTAGTGTTATCAGTGATTGATGGCCCTAAAATGATTGCTCTCACTGCGACGTTCGCGGCGATATGTAACATGTGTAGCGCAATTGTAATTTTTGCGCGCTGGGGCACCGGACGCGTATTTACGTTTATAGGCGCGTAAACGTGGGGGTGGGGGAGTTAAACATTTTGGGGGGGTTTTTTCCCCTTTTTTTATATGTGACTTTTATTTTATTTTACTTTTTTATGTGTTACTTTTATTTTTTTTTATTTATATTTATTTTTTTGCACTTATTGTTATTGCTATTATATAGGGGGATAACAATCCCCCTATATAATAGCAAAGGCACACTGACAGGTCCTCTTTATGGAGACATTAGGGGTCTCTAGGACCCCTAATGTCACCTGTGGACCCCAAAAGAAGCTGATGAAGCAGAGATCTGCTTCATCAGCTTCTTCTCTCTGGCTATAGCAGCCAGATGACTGACAGGTGAATGCGGAAGTGATGTAATACACATCACTTCTGCATTCACAGCCCGGACGGAGATCGGCGGGCTATGGAACCGCTGATCGCCTATATGTGAAACACCCGATAACAGGTGTGTGCAATGGTCGGGTCTTTTCTGCCCGTGCGTGCCCGCTAGGGGGCGCGCGCGAGCAGAAAAAAATGCAGCAGTGCCGTCCGTCCGTTTTTTTTACTACGGGCGGACAGCAAGAGGTTAATGTTCAACCAAAAAAGTTCACTCAGAATGACATTCGTAAAAAAAATGTGGATGCATCCAAATTTCATTATCAGAGCATTCAGATACATTCGGAATCATTGGGGTCTATTCACGAAGCTGCCGAAGGATCTGGCCGTAGCTTCGATATTTATTTCATTTGGAAAAATCAGAATGTCCGAATTTGAGGGTCCCCGGCTAAGGACACCATGTGCAAGGGGTTTGCATGGTTTCCTCCCATGCTCCAAAGACATGCTGGCAGGTTAAAAAAGAGCTATGGCCCAACTTTGTTTTGCCATAGTTCCTTTAGGGGCACACAAATACATTTACTAATATCCTCCTATGACCCAAAACTCAGCATATAGCGGGTTATTGCCCACTATTAGACATGTGCGATTCGTTTTGGAAAAAATTATTTTTCGGACGAATTTTCGTTATTCGGAGATTCGGATGTATCCGAATTTTCGAATAACAGAAATGACGAATGAAAACAAATCCGAATTTCCGAAAGCGACATTTCGGACGAAATTCATTAGCGGTAGTCAGTACGAATTTTCGTTTGTGGACGAATGTTCGTTGCAGAAAAGTGACATAAAAAATAATCTTTTTTTTTTTAGTCTGCAGAAGAGAAAACAAAAATATTGTGTGGTCCCCCCCCCCAATTGATACCAGGAATGTTAGGAGGGATCCCCCAAGTTAAAAAAAAATGTGTAGGGTTCCCCCAAAAATCCATCCCAGGCCCTTTAGGTCTTGTAGGAATTTTAAGGGGGAAACCCAGCCCCAAAACATAGGGAGGGAAACATGGGGTCCCCCAAAAAAATTCCTACCAGACCCTTGATCCCAGCACAGGCCCGGAAGGCCCGGAAAAGGGGGGGTGGGGCTCTCACTAGGGCTGGGGCAATAAAGATCAATAAAGATCACAAGCCAGATAGCAGATCTCTGTTCTGTGGAATGCGGAGAGATCTGGCAAATGACTAAATGAAGGCGTGCATTTGCTCTGTACTGGGGAACAAGAGAATGCTATTTTTAATATTCAGACTCAAACCCCATTATCGTCACAGTCCGGCCCTCTACACATGTCAGGGGGCGCACTTGAGGCCTTTTATATTCACTAAGTTGACCACTACTGGTTTAAACCATCTATTCATGTGTAAGGGATTTCCTATTAAATATATAATTGGTTATTTCAAGGGTACAGAAATTTGCTGCTCAAAGTGATCATTCAAAAAATTAGCCAGGATAGATTGGAAGATACCTTTTGGGATGAGGATTGATGTTTCTGGCAGAACAGCAGCATTACATATTGATCAAGTAGATGGTAATTCAAATGTATCTGGACTTGCAGTCCCCCGTTTTTGGATGCTTGGGTTATTATCCCAGGTTGCCAGATAAGAACCACTACAGATTTATTTCTTTAGATTATGATGGGGTAGAACAAAACAAAAACTCATTGCTTCTTGGGTTTCTGTTTCATGTTTTTTTGTATCTAATATGTTTCTTGTGGTTCAATTTTGTTACCATCCTTTGCAATAATTGTGTGCTTTGCTATTTTTGTTGTACCTGCCTTGCAGAAATAAGTAAAGAATGTAAAAAAAAAAGTATCTGGACAAACTCAAACAATTCATCCCTACACAGCTACCCCCTAATGTATCACTTCTCCCTCCCTTTTAGATAGTAAGCCCTCACGGGCAGGGCCCTCCTTACCATCTTGTCTTGAATTGTATTGTGATTGTAATGTCTTCCTTATATTGTAAAGCGCTGCGCAAACTGTTGCCGCTATATAAATCCTGTATAATAATAATAACCTGTAAAGGTCACATTCCACTGTTTTTTGTATTTATTCTTGAAAAATGAATTAAAAAAAGTAATGAAAAAAAGATCACATTCCACTAGTTTGGGTTGAATGTGTATATTACAATAAACTAAATGTATAAAATTACATTATTTGTTTAATTAATTTATATATTTTACATATATAAGTTAATAAACATTTAAATATAAGATTATAAAGCACATTTTAACAATTTTAAAAATTTAGAGGCAAGAAGAACACAATATTAACCAACAGAATAGGAACATTAAAAAGATAAATACCTTAAAGGGAGAAATACAATCTCTCATACACACCTTCCAAATAGGTTATAATAAAACAACATCTTTATTGTACAAATGTATATAGATACAAATCAATTTAAACCACATTATACATATTCAGACATTTTAAATAACTTAAGAACACAAACAAAATGACAATCCCATGGATGTATAAGAATTCAATTTCATATTATCTTTCCCAGGCCTGAGTCTAACAGTGTTATTCACAAAAGGGAGAAGAGTTTGGAGAAGGCAGGAGAAGTGAACAATCTAGGACAACATAACTGAACTGGAAAGTGAGCTCAATTAGAGATTTTTTCCAAATCAGTTATGTTGTCTCCACCCTTTTGTTAATAACCCTGTTAAAGATTTTTGTAAATAAAGTAAATCCAGCATTTAACTCAGTATTCCTAAACCCAGGGCTAAGGTGAGTATACCATTAGTAAACAAGATGTTAAGTAGCAATATTCAGCTGTCTGAGTGACTGTTTTCTCATTAAAAAAAATTACTTATGAGTGGAAGAAACTCCAGAGAAAAGGAGTCAGAAAAACAGTCAGAAAAAAGAAAAAAAAACACAAAAAGATAACAAT